>NC_092346.1:6207382-6318480 GCF_963676685.1 Mytilus edulis | reverse complement strand
ACCCCTTCTGGTAACCAGATGCACCGCAGGGCTTAGCTTTATACGACCGCAGTGGTCAAAACCCTGAACAGTTGGGGCAAGTATGGACACAACATTCAACATTGATACAGCTCTGAATTTGGATTGTGATTAAGTAGTTGATACATCATAGGTTTCTGACACAGAATGAATGTGGTCTAATGAACTTAAAATATTTTTTTTTGCTATTGAGCAATACACTATGCTGTTGAATATTAATCCCCTAAAAAAACATTTTTGTAGAAAAAAATCTTTTAAATTTCTGAAATCTGAAAAATTTTACACCCTACCCCCACCCCCTCCCATATTTTTTTTTTCACCTCCCCCTTTTCCTTATTAAAAAAATAATCTCAAATCAAATTTCTAATGGAGTTGGCAACAATAAATACTAATGTAAATACATCATAAACATGATAAAATATTAAAATATAAAATGATATATAGTCATGTTTAAAATTAATATTAACCCTTTCACCGATTGCTGCCCAGACTGAAGCTACTCTGAGACGATGGCTTCCCTGGCTACTATAACTTAAGTGGGAGATCTTCATAATAAATGTCAATAAAAACTTGTTTGTAGTTATTTATGTATTTATTTCTTTCACTAACACTATGTTCACAGTTTTGTTCATGTTTTGATAATTTTTTCTTCATAAAATATTCAAAGGAATAGGGGCAATAAGGCCCTTATTTGGCCCAAAATTTACTGCAAATTTAAAAGTTATCATACATATTTTTAAATTACTGAAAAGTATCTCAGGTAGAAGGAATTCAGAAAAACAAAATAGTTTTGGACATTTGAACAAGTTATTGTGGCAACAAATCATGCCTTAATTTGCATATTTTGTAAAATTTTGTGATTTTCCTCGTTTTTCATCAAATTTTTCGATTGGAAAAGTATGTGCGCACCCAAGAAACAACTTTATATTTGGTGAGATTTTGTCAATAGTAATAATAAAGCCTCAGTTAAATTAATTTGTTGTTTCTTGGCTGCGCACGATGTTTCCACAATAGAAATAAAGATGGAAAACTGCATAAATTCTGAGTTGTCATCGTTTTTGTGAAAACAGTACATATTATGACGTAATTGTGACGTCATCACATAAGAATCTTAATGTTTTTCATTTATATTTCTTGACCCTATGCAATTCTAAAGATTATGTGCCAATTTGAACCAGGTGCTCCGCAGGGCGCAGCTTTATACGACCGCAGAGGTCGAACCCTGAACAGTTGGGGCAAGTATGGACAAAACATTCAAGCATGATACAGCTCTGAATTTGGATTGTGATCAAATTTTTGACATTACATGGTTTTTTTTTTACACAAAACAAATGCCAAGATTTTACAAATCAATTAAAGATTTCTTCTTCAAACTTTTTAAATCTAAAATTAAATAGTTGACACAGCATAGGTTTCTGACACAGAATGAATGTGGTCTAATGAACTTAAAAGGTTTTTTTTGCCTTTGAGCAAATCACTATGCTGTTGAATATTAATCCTCTCAAAAAAATGTTTGAAGAAATTTTCTTTTTATTTATGAAATCTGAAATGAGAAAAATTTAACCCCCCCCCCCCCCCCCCCCCCCCCCTTTTTTTTCACATCCCCGTTTCCCTTTTTCAAAACTGATATCAATTCAAATTTCTAATGGAGTTTGCAACAATAACTACTCATTTAAATACATCATAAAATATTAAGATGTAAAAAAACTGCTTGTTATCACTGAATGGTAAAGATTATTTAAATTTATCAGTTGGTAGTAAAAAGTGTATATACATTGTATATTATATATAACAAAGATTTAAGTTGATTCTGGACAAAGAAAGATAACTCCAATTAAAAAAAATTCTTGCTATTGCACAAATAGGATATTTCTTGCTTACTATTCTGGACAAAGAAAGATAACTCTAATTAAAAAAAAATTTGCTATTTCACAATATTGTGCAATTAGATATTTCTTGCCATTGCACAATACTGTGCAATTGAAAAGACTTGCTATTGCACAATACTTAATATAATAATTTTATATCCTGATTTGGACCAACTTGAAAACTGGGCCCATAATCAAAAATCTAAGTACATGTTTAGATTCAGCATATCAAAGAGGCCCAAGAATTCAATTTTTGTTAAAATCAAACTTAGTTTAATTTTGGACCCTTTGGACTTTAATGTAGAATTTGAAATTTGAAAACAGGACCAAAAATGAAGAATCTACATACACAGTTAGATTTGGCATATCAAAGAACCCCAAGGATTCAATTTTTGATGAAATCAAACAAAGTTTAATTTTGGACCCTTTGGACCTTAATGTAGACCAATTTGAAAACTGGACCAAAAAAACTTCAATAATCAAGAATCTAAGTACATTTTTAGATTCAACATATCAAAGAACCCAACCGATTCATTTTTTGTCAAAATCAAACTAAGTTTAATTTTGGACCCTTTGGACCTTAATGTAGACCAATTTGAAAACGGGACCAAAAGTTGAAAATCTACATATACAGTTAGATTCGGCATATCAAAGAACCCCAATTATTCAATTTTGATGAAATCAAACAAAGTTTAATTTTGGACCCTTTGGGCCCCTTTTTCCTAAACTGTTGGGACCAAAACTCCCAAAATCAATACCAACCTTCCTTTTATGGTCATAAGCCTTGTGTTTAAATTTCATAGATTTGTATTTACTTATACTAACATTATAGTGCGAAAACCAAGAAAAATGCTTATTTGGGTCCCTTTTTGGCCCCTAATTCCTAATCTGTTGGGTCCTAAACTCCCAAAATCAATACCAACCTTCCTTTTGTGGTCATAAACATTGTGTTTAAATTTCATAGATTTCCATTTACTTAACCTAAGGTTATTGTGCAAAAACCAAGAAAAATGCTTATTTGGGCCCTTTATTGGCCCCTTATTCCTAAACTATTGAAACAAAAACTCCCAAAATCAATCCCAATCTTTCTTTTGTGGTCATAAACCTTGTGTCAAAATTTCATAGATTTCTATTAACTTAAACTAAAGTTATGGTGCGAAAACCAAGAAAATGCTTATTTGGGCCCTTTTTGGCCCCTTATTCCTAAAAATGTTGGGACCAAAACTCCCAAAATCAATACCAACCTTCCTTTTATGGTCATAAACCTTGTGTTAAAATTTCATAGATTTCTATTCACTTTTACTAAAGTTAGAGTGCGAAAACTAAAAGTATTCGGACGCCGGACGACGACGACGACGACGACGCCAACGTGATAGCAATATACGACGAAAATTTTTTCAAAATTTGCGGTCGTATAAAAAGTTATCAAACATTTTATTTTCTTGGGCCAAAACCAGGCCTTAATGCCCCTACTCCTTTTCAAATTTTCGGCATTATTGAGGTGAAATTCTCAAAATTCTGCTCTTTGACCCCAAATCGTAATTTTTTAACCCAAAACTGCAAAATTTTGAAAAATTTAACGAGGCTGCACAAATTCCTCACACTGAACGATGTCCATTCCAAGTGTTTTGTACATAAAACGACATTTTATGTCAAAAAAGTATACTAGTTTGGCTTCAATTCTTCCATATTCTTTCAAAAAAATGTTCCCTCATTTCAAATTCTCGTAAATTTTGTAAATTTCCTCTGATTTTGACACGGTTTTCAACAAACGGAAGCGCCATGTTTACACTTTCATCCAGGTATTCATCCAAAAAAGATAACTCATGTTTGCACTGTTTTGAGCGGGAAATATAAAAGAGGTATTCCGATCACGGTAAAACGGGACTCATCGTCAGCTGTCTGAAGCGTGAATCCTGGTAAACCGGGACTCATTGGCGAAAGAGTTAATAAACAGTAACTTAAAATAAATTTACAGCTACACATCTCAAGACAATCATCATTTCTTAATACATAAGTTTCAAGCAGTGTAAGGGAGGTAATCAAGTAATCAAACATATTTATAACAGTGTTCTTTAAATTTTAATTGAATTACCTCCCCTTCACTGCTTTTAAATTTTCTAATTGTCCTTTAACCAGAAAAACCCTTGTTTTCCCCCTTTTTTGTCCCTAATTGCTTGATGATTTTGAACCATAACACCCCCCCCCCCCCCCTGACCCATAACCATCCCTTTGTATTATGGAAACTTGTGGTATAATTTCAGAGAGATTTATATACACTTAAACACAAGTTATTGACTGAAAATTAAAAAATTGCTTATTTTGGCCCTTTTATTGGTCCAAATTCCTCCATATTTAGGACCATATCCCCCAAAATCAATCCAAACCTTCTACCTGTGGTATTTAACATTGATGATACAATTTCAGAGCAATTGAAATGCTTATACACAAGTTGATATCCTGAAAGTAGAAAAATGCTTGTTTTGGTCCCCTTTTGGTCCCCTAATTCCAAAACGGTAGGGACCATCATCCCCAAAATCAATCCAAACCTTCTTTTAGAGGTATTGAACCATTTTATAAAATTTCATAGAGATCCATTCACTTAAACTAAAGAAATTGTCCGGAAACCAAATGTGTCTTCGGACGATGATGCAGACAACATCATACCATTATACGAAAGCAAAAATGTTTTGCGGTCGTATAAAAATTAATAGAGATCTATTCACTTAAACTAAAGTTATTGTTTGGAAACTAAATGGGTCTTGGGACGATGACATGATAGCATTATACGACTCCAAAAAATTGATAAAAAGGGCAATTTTTATGTGTGCATGTAAAACAAATTACTTGGTAGCGAGTGGTCTAAATATTGCACAAACAACATTTTCCAAATTCCAAAAGACAAAAAATGTGAAAAGTATATTTTTTTACAAAACGCATTTGACTAACAGGTTGAACAACTGATGTTCTTTAACCTTTGCTGACTGCCATTGACGATTGCCAAATAAATTGATCTCAAGATATATATATATATATCTAGTCTATATTGATGAACGTGCAAATGAACACAAATGAGGCAACAGAATAAATATATGTGTTTTTTTCACCCTAGTTGACATGTAAAGAGGCTGGGACATGAATCATTGAGGCAAGGTTGGAAAGTGATATTTTTTTATTTTCATAAAAATTATGATAAATGCTCAGCTGAAACAAGATTAACGCATAAAGCTTTTTTCAACTTTTATCGAATCTGATGGTTTCATTTCAATAACAACTAAATACAATACACTTTATACAGACCGAAAAATGCAATAATTTAAACAAAATATACAACTTTTTCAACTTTCCTGAATAATTTATAAATATTTCCATTACACACAATGAAGTATACAAACACATGTTATTATACACTCCATGACTCTCTTTCAAACCCCCTGTCATTTTGCTGTGAAACTGATTTTATAATACTGAACAAACATTGAGGTATTGTTGGGGATTAAAAGGGTTAGAAGAAATTAAGAAACACTTTTTCAAAATAGGCAATATTGCAGGTTGAAAAGCTTTCTGAAAATACTAATTAGGTGCTGTTCTGTGCATTGGTCAAAAACAACAATATTTGATTTTTGAGTTACCTAAACTTCAGTGTTCTCCCCAGGCCGTTTTAGCGTCGCGGTACCGCGACGCTATATGTTTTTACCGTGATGCTATAATAATTCCCGCGACGCTATAATTATTCCCGCGACGCTATAATTATTTTGAAGATGCTATTTTACTTGTCCTCAATTTGAAATTTTATCTATTATCGATTATGATCATAATATCACCTTTAATTGTAATCCCTTTAAGTCGGACACTACAGGCAATTAAGAGATTAAATAGCTAGGTGTTAATTGCCCTCAGGGTGATAACTGTTTTGATGCGAATATCCCAAGCTGACACTTATGACATGACTAATACCACGGCACGTGTCTGCAATCACCAATTTCGACATGGAAAAATGCAATCACAAAACAATTCGAAATCTACGTTTTGTATTACGAAATTTGCAAAGATTGATTTTTATTTTTTTAATAAAAGGTCGTTTATTTGTGCAACTCTCCAAAAATTACTTTCTTTCTCTTCCGAGAGCGAGAATTTTGGTTTAGAGCTAAAATTAGTTTAATACTTCTTTCAAAAGTTATCATAATTGGCTTAAGTTTATGTTTAATCTATTTAATGCATTAAAAGCGTCTTATTCATTCACAATCTCTTGTCAGACAATGTTTATTCTCGGACTCCTTTTCGTAAATTTTTCCACGGCCGCCATTGCACATTTTTGGGAAAACTACGAATCGGAACCGGACCAGATATGACAAAAATCCGCATTTTCACGATAATGACAACAGATCGAAAAAATATACCAAGAGAGAAAACTACGCATTAACAGACTTAGTATTTGTTAGATAACTTTGTTAAAAATACATATCATTTTGATGTAAAGATAAGAATCAACTGGGACTAATTGATTGAGTGCCATGAAACAATGAATTTCATAAACAAAACAAAAAAAGTTTTTAAATTGATTTTTTTTTTGCTACTTTTGCTACTTTATTTTTACTTAATATAATATAAAAAATAGCTAATTTTGTGTACTAGATATTTAGTTTTGTATATATACAGCTTGCACTTTAATGAACCATTCATTCATTTGACTTATTGTTGGGTAACTGAAACCACATATTTATTTTATTTGGCACAAGAGGAAAAAAATAATTCTGTAACTATAAATGAATAAAGAAAACATAAACTGAAACAACTGTTTTTGTGGTTATAGTTTAATTGTATTCTCAGTTGTGAATACATTTTTGTATATAACAATATAAACTAAAACATATAAAGGAAAAAGAGCATCGACGCGACGCGACAAATGACATTAAAAAAAATACAGTTATTTTTTTTTACGCAAAATGTGATGCTATCCAAAATTTCTGGGGAGAACACTGAACTTTAAAACAAACATACACTAAGTCTAATGTTCAAATTTCAGTAAAATGAAATATGCCAAATACGGCAGTAGATAATGGCACCTAAATCTTTTTGTTCATATATACATAACTTCAATGACCATACCTCTCCAAAAGATCCTCTTCCTATAATTCTCACTGTCTCAAAATCATCTCTATGGAGTCGAAATTCCTTGACCCTGTTTACAATTGGTTTAGCTGAAAAGTTAATTGAAAGAGAAACATGAAATTACAGTGAATTTGTAGCCCTATGAATTAAGAAGTGTTTTATTTGCACTTCAACTTTTACCAATTACAAAAAAAATAATCATGGTTTCCAAAAGTTCTGACATGTATGATGACACATAGCATGGAAATTTCAGTGAAACAGATACATGTACTTGCCAAAAAAGGAAAGAGGAGCTTTGATAGAACAAGTATGCATTTATGAATACCAGTATGACACTTTAAGACCAACATTCAAGGTTTTATTGGTTGTGTATAAATCCTAGTTAGGGTTGAAGGTTACCCCTAGGTATTTTGCTGTTGTTTCATGTTCAAAAATCTGATTGTGTAATGTGTAAATAAATGACATTAGTGTAATTCTTTTGTTTCCAGGCATTAGGAGGTAATACCAGATACTTTTACCCTTCTATGCTACATGTACATGTACATGTATGGATAAGTTCCACCTTAAATAGGATTTTTTTATATAAAGTATGCATGGAATAAATTTAAAAGTACCACCCACAAATGGGAAAGTATTTGTACCAGTCACATGATTTGATTGAACACCATGGCCATTTGCCATACATACATGTATGTAGTTCCCCCCATGTTGCTAATTAGTTGAGATCTTTTATATAAAATCATTCTTCACCAGCAACCTATCATTGGATCAGGGACTGTACATCAGAAGTATGGAATGTTGAGCAAGACCATACAATATTGGGTATAAGCAACAAATGGTCATAATAGGTTTATATTTTCAATAACAGAGTTTAGCTCAGCTAATTATACATGTATCATCACATCTGATATTTAGAAAGAACAGGCTTCTGCACTGGGTTCAACTTAAAAGTCTGAGAGATGCATTTTTACATGAATGATTATATTTAACTTAAGATTACCAAAAGTTCAGACAGCAGAAAAAAACCCAGAAATAAATCAGATTGCCACAAGTTGATATCTTTTAGTTTTAGCCTAAAATAATAGACCTATTTACACTAATCTTGTACATGTATGCAAATTTGTCTGCCAGAACGTACATGTAAAATCACACAAGTTCCTGTAAACTTTAAATTTACATCACAATTTTAAAATTTTGACGTCACAAATAAAAAGTGATTGTTGCTTGACGTCAGAAAGTTATTTGGATTAGATTTTAGGTCATTCGGAGACAAAAAAATCAGCTTAATGCCAAAAGTGCATATGTGTTTATACATCTTATCGCTATTTGTCTGCAAGTACAGTTCCTGTAAAATTTTGACGTCATACATGTAGTACAAAATGGAAATATGATAGTTGTATGACATAAATAGTTCAATTAGCACAGATTCCTGAACAACAATAAGGCTTATAGATGCTTCTTGGTCCTCATTCATGTTTTCACACATTATAATGTATACACGTCTTGTTATAATGTCAGTTGATTCAGCCAGCAGTATCAATTGATTTGAAGTTTTATAGACTTATCTTAGGAAATCAACCAGTGTATGCTGAGTCTTGCCTAGTGACCCATAAGTTATACCCCATTGCCAGTAATAGGACTCTACTATAATATGACTCATAAACTCACCAAATTCCACAAACTCCGAGATATTTTTCTCCCTCCGCAAAGTTGTATTGCAGCACTCATCATATAGCACTACAAGAACATCAAGAAGAGTCTCGATGCTTAATGCTTGTCCTTTGCTATTCTGGAGGTCAGACATATAAAGATGTGTAAGCTTTTTCACTCTGTCCTCTGCAGACATGTTTAGCATTTGCAAAATAATCTTGTAGTTATCGTTCTTGGTTTGTAGACATATTCCAAAGAATTTACGAAAGTTCACTAATTAATTAACCCGGACAAGTTATATATTTCATAATTAGTAATTACTTGTATGCATAAGTTGCTCATATAATGAATATTTCACTTGCTCCGATGTAAAATGGACAATGTTATTGAAAAAATGTCGACTTCCGTACTTTAGTGGGCTCGTTTATGGTACAGAAAAAATAAGATATGAAACAATATACATTATAAATGGAGACGGGTAAATATTATGATAGACACTTGTTGTTTAACATTAAACTTTAAGCCTTGAATGTTCATATTTGTTGTTTACACCCTTGGCATTCCTGTTTTCATTTCGGGAGATGTCAACATGGCCGACAAGTTATCAATGGCTTATGGGAAACCGTTCTACGCAGGCGTTTCATGACGTCATTTTGTTTATATTTGTCGCACCTTGCACATGTTGAGAAAAGTCAAAGTCAAGTTGATTGCATAGTACCCCTGGTCTCTCGTTGGATGTTGACAAATTATCATGTGAGAAAACAAAATATATAAAAAGAAATAACAATACAAAACATCAAATTTTAATTCCATGAACAGTCCAGTATGACAACCGGTAATCGAAAAAAGGGGGAGGGGATCTACTCTGGCACTTAAAGTTTAACTTAAAGGCTTTATTGCTATCATGCAAAACTTTGAATCGAGACATAAATAAATCGGCAAAAGTGATTAACAAACATGGTAGACAATCATGAAGTCACTGAATAGTACACCTTATCGCTATTTGGAAATATGTCCCGCTTGAACTTTTGACATCATATCTGAGACTACTATAACACATAGTAGTCTCAGACATCATACAGCAATCACTTTTCTGGGGGGTTCTGATCCCGGATCCCTCTTACTGTTTTGTCAGAACCCTATATTCCGCTTACACTATGTATGTTAGCAATTCTCATTTTTTTGTAATTTCCAGTGTCCCGATAGACTTCATTTCCATTTGCATTTCACGTGTCATGCTTACAAAAAATTGGCAATCCCGCATCAAGCTTAGACCCCAATGAGACCCACTTTTCTTTCATTGTGGCATCAGATATTTTCAATTATGACCTCAAAATTTATGGAAACTTTTGAAATGTCCAGAAATAGCGGACAAATAGCGAGAAGGTGTATAGGAGGGAAGTAATGTCCTTTATCTTCATGGGGAAAACAATCTTTTATGGCTAGCGTTAGCTTCAAATTAGTTTAAATTTTACCATGATTAGTCAAAATATCCTTATATAATGATTTGTTATGGGTCTCAATTAATTATCACTACCGTTATTTTTGGAGAAAAAAAATACTTGATTTGTCAAAATCAGTCAATATTTTTTTCCAGGAAAAGAAATTGTACATTTTATTGTCATTCAGAAAAAATAACTGTTAAGAATTTTTATCCTTCTTCATTACCAACTACGACCCTCATTCATATGAAAATTGTTAAAAAAAACCTAGATCATTACAGCCTATGTATGGGGCTAATAGAAGGATATATTGCCCGAGGAACGAAGTATCTAGTAAGGATCTTTTCAGAGGTGGATTTAGAGGGTTTTGCAGGGGGCCCAGCCTCCTATTGAGGGAAAAATTTGTTAATTATTTGGAATCATTGAAGCATGACTGGAGTGGGCCCCCTCTTAGACAGTCAGTGGGCCCCTCTGATGAAAATTTTATAAGCCTAGTTTGAACTGCTTGTTTCACTTTGATTAATCCAATAAGAAAATCAACCATTCACTTCTTCAAAATGAGCACTAAGGGAAATAACTAAACTCTAATTATCAAAACTGGCTTTAAAAAAAAACTTTAGACTAGGTCACTTAGAAGGCTGTAGTTGTGTCAAATTGGAATAAATTTTTAGATACATTTATTAAATGGTACTTAATTTGTCTGTTAATATTGGTTTGGCAAAATAAAAGAAAGATGTGTGTTTCCTTTACAGAACATGTACCCACCCTATTTTTTAAGCTAAAAATAGCCTACCCTAAAGGTTTTTTTTGTAATTAGCTCACCTGGTCCGAAGGGCCAAGTGAGCTTTTGTCATCACTTGGCGTCCGTTGTTTGTCGTCCGTCGTCGTTAACTTTTTACAAAAATCTTCTCCTCTGAAACAACTGGACCAAATTAAACCAAACTTGGCCACAATCATCATTGGGGTATCTAGTTTAAAAAATGTGTCCGGTAACCTGGCCAACCATCCAAGATGGCTGCCATAGCTAAAATAGAACATAGGGTAACATGCAGTTTTTGGCTTATAACTCAAAAACCAAAGCATTTAGAGCAAATCTGACGGGGTAAAAATGTTTATCAGGTCAAGATCTATCTGCCGTAACATTTTCAGATGAATCAGACAACCCCTTGTTAGGTTGCTGCCCCTGAATTGGTAATTTTAAGGAAATTTTGCTGTATTTTATTATTATCTTGAAATTTATTATAGATAGAGATAAACTGAAAACAGCAATAATGTTCAGCAAAGTAAGGTTTACAAATAAGTAAACATGACCAAAATGGTAAGTTGACCCCTTTAGGAGTGATTGCCCTTTATAGTCAATTTTTAACCATTTTTCGTAAATCTTAGTTATCTTTGAAAAAAATCTTCTCCTCTGAAACTACTGGGCCATATTTAACCAAACTTGGCCACAATCATCATTGGGGTATCTTGTTTGAAAAATGTATCCGATGACTCGGCCAACCAACCAAGATGGCTGCCATGGCTAAAAATAGAACATAGTGGTAAAATGCAGTTTTTGGCTTATAACTCAAAAACCAAAGCATTTAGAGCAAATCTGACAGGAGGTGAAATTGTTTGTTAGGTCAAGATCTATCTGCCCTAGAATTTTCAGATGAATCGGATAACCGGTTGTTAGGTTGCTGCCCCTGAATTGGTTATTTTAAGGAAATTTTGCTGTTTTTTGTCGAGCCTGCAACTTTTGTTGCAGAAAGCTCGACATAGGGATAGTGATCGGGCGGTGGCTACGGCGGCTACGGCGGCGGTGGCGGTGTTAGCTAACTTCTTAAAAGCTTTATATTTTAGAAGGTGGAAGACCTGGATGCTTCATACTTTGTATATAGATGCCTCATGTTACGAAGTTTCCGTCAGTCACATGTCCAATGTCCTTGACCTCATTTTCATGTTTCAGTGACCACTTGAAAAAAAAGTTCAGATTTTTTGTAATGTTGAATTCTCTCTTATTATAAGTAAAAGGATAACTATATTTGATATGTGCGTACCTTGAAAGGTCCTCATGTCTGTCAGACAGTTTTCACTTGACCTCGACCTCATTTCATGGATCAGTGAACAAGGTTAAGTTTTGGTGGTCAAGTCCATATCTCAGATACTACAAGCAATAGGGCTAGTATATTCGGTGTATGGAAGGACTGTAAGGTGTACATGTCCAACTGGCAGGTGTCATCTGACCTTGACCTCATTTTCATGGTTCAGTGGTTATAGTTAAATTTTTGTGTTTTGGTCTGTTTTTCTCATACTATATGCAATAAGTCTACTATATTTGTTGTATGGAATGATTGTGAGGTGTACCTATCTAGCGGGCAGATGTCATGTGACCTTGACCTCATTTTCATGGTTCAGTGGTCAAAGTTAAGTTTTTGAGTTTTGGTCTTTTTATCTAATACTATATGCCATAGGTCATCTATATTTGGTGTATGGAAATATTTTATGATCTTTATGTCAGTCGCGCAAGTTTTATTTGACCGTGACCTCATTTTCACGGTTCATTGCACAGTGTTAAGTTTTTGTGTTTTGGTCTATTTTTCTTAAACTATAAGTAATAAGTCAATTATATATGTTGTATAGAAGCATTGTTAGCTGTACATGTCTGCCTGGCATGGTTCATCTGACCTCGACCTAATTTTCAAGGTTCATTGGTCTTTGTTTAGTTATCTTGGTTAATGTTAAGTTTATGTGACAGTTGTATTAAAGCTTAGCTTTATACTTAGGACTATCAACATAATATCAATGATTAGTATAGAAGGCGAGACATTTCAGCGTGTGCACTCTTGTTGTTATTATCTTGAATATTATTATAGATAGAGATAAACTGTAAACAGCAATAATGAACAGCAAGGTAAGACCTAAAATAAGTCAACATGACCAAAATGGTCAATTGACCCCCTAAGGAGTTATTGTCTTTATAGTCAATTTTTAACAATTTTCATAAAATTTGTAAATTTTCACTAACATTTTCCACTGAAACTAACTGGGCCAAGTTCATTATAGATATAGATAATTGTAAGCAGCAAGAATGTTTAGTAAAGTAAGATCTACAAGGACATCACCAAAACACAATTTTGTCATGAATCCATCTGTGTCCTTTGTTAAATATTCACATAAAGTCATAGACCAAGGTGACCGACACAGGCTCTTTAGAGCCTCTAGTTTTTGGAAAATGACGCAGTCATTGTTCCATAACTGCTGACCTGATTTCTCTGCCTACCGCGCTTGGTTTCGTATTTACTAATTTCAATACAAACTGGAGGAATGTGCTTGTGTTATCATTATGCATGAGCATTGTGTAGTAATCAGCCAGGAACCAGTTTACAAACTAACTGGTTTCTGTTTGTATTCCACTACAGTCGAAGAAAGTGTTGTAGTTTGACAGGAACCAGTCCAGAATTTTGTAAACTACAAAACGTAATCGGTTATTATCATTCCGTTTTGGTGTTTCATACCGACTTATGTGGTTTGAATAAGCTTAAGACCCTTCAAACATTAATGTGATAGGTATATTAAAGACTGTTTTACAAAAGGATGAAACTGTTTTGCTTTAAAAGTCGTACTATAGTGATATATGTTATGTACGGATTTCCACTCTCACCGGTTAATTTCTTCTTTTACACGTGCTTTTGAAACTTCCTGTTTAAACATCGCAAGTTTTAAAATTGTTTTTTGAGTGAATTAAACTTATTTTAACAATCACGAAGCGTTCGGGAATCATTTCAAGCAGTTTCTTCTTCTCTTTGATGATGGAAAATAGGCTTTCTCAAGAAAATACCGCAAACGATCGCAGAGGAATTGAAACGTACAAGTCAAGTCGGCACCTGGTTAAATTGGCATCTAGTCAAATCGGCTTCCAATAATATTTATTATAATATTTTCTATTCAATTAATTAATAACTGTTACCAAGTACATAGTGAATATTAGGTAAACAACGAGACCAAAGTGAATATGTTGTGTATAAAAGTAAACAACGAAGCTATTGTTTTAACCATTAGACAATTATTAAAATTAAATGAAAAACTATGAGTCCCTTTCAATAAATCAAACTTTCATGCCAAATAATTAGCAAATTTAAGGTGGGTTTTTTTTCAGTAATGTTTAAACAGCATTAAACAAACAATCCTGTAAAAGACTTACCTGGTTAAATAATGCATAAAAATATCCAATAAGGCTATTTTATTTTTTTCTGGGACGCCTTCCTAAGACGTTCGTAGGAAGGCTTCCTAGGGACGCCTTCCTAAGACGTTCGTAGGAAGGCTTCCTAAGAAGGCGTCCCAGAAAAAAATTAACATAAGCCTTGTGGTCATAGGAAGGTGTCCCAGAATAAAATTTAAAAAGCCTTGCCAGACGTAATAATTATTTGGACTACTCATATATATCATTAAAAATACACCAAAAAATTCATGTAGTTGAGAAAAATAAATACATTCAAAATGTACATGAACATCCAAAAAAGTGAAAGTTAGTATTAACTCTTTTTGCTTTAAAAATTTACAACTGCATTTAAGTATTGAATGCTTTCTTTTGTAAATTCATTGAGGTGTAAAAGCGTTGACCGAAGTACTTTTTGTATGAAGCGCGTAAGCGCTTCATTCTCAAAATGTGCACACGGTCAACGCTTTTGCAACCCTATGAGGTTACAAAAAGAAACATTCAATACTTATAATTACTTTTTTTTAGCTAGGATCATGAAAACACGAATTTTATAACTTTTTTATTCAATTCATCTGTGCACTTTATTGTGGGACCACGTGTTATCATGAATGAAAAGTTTTATTGAGTGATGCAATTGCTTGAGGAATAACATGTGATGTGCAGTTAGCCAATCAGAATAAAGTATTATAATGAAACATATATCAAATGTAATTATAACAAAATACATTACGTTGTAAGAGTTATCTCCCCAAACACTGTTTTTCTTGTGGCCACCTCTCCTTCGTAACCGTAAAAGATTTTATTTTACCAAATTGCTCGTTACATATTTAGGATAAGAATATTCGTTTGAACCATAGCTCTATGGGGACTCCATATGAGAGTTATTCCCCCTTTTTCATTTGATTCAAGCGATATGCATTTTCAACTGGTAAACCATAACTGATAGAGACCTAGGGTCTTCATGAGGTCATTGGTACTAAAAATGAAAATGAGGTCAATGTCAAAGGTCAAGGTCATATTATAAATTTTGATTTTGGCTTATTTTCACTTCTTTTCAAATACTGTATGACATTTTGACAAATAATTTTTCATAAATTATTAGTTGCGACATGTCCTTACTTGTATATTTTGGTTGAAAGGCTGCGCATACAATAAAAGGGAGTTTTTGTCCATCTTACATTTAAAATTACGCGTCAAGTGGTAGTACTCATTAACCAAACATATTAAAGACCTTGGATATTTTGATTCAAGGTCCATGGTTTGTGACCTTGAAATTGAGGTCAAGGTCATAGGTTAATAGGACGTCATAAAGCCATAGGAACTAACATTTTAAACTGATTTTTCATATTTCAATATAAAAATAGATCTTTTCTAGTGGAAAGACTTCAATTGTTCTCTGAACAATTTGTTTTTAATTTACATCATATTTTGTGGGAGAAGGGGGTTCAGACTATGTGGTATCAGGTCTGTTTGCGCCCAATACACTTTCGCACCTCGCACGTTCACACCCAAGGTCCGTTCGCACTCTACTCATTCGCGCCCAATTTTAATTCAAATTCAAGTTGAATAATTGGAAAATCATGATTGTTGTTTTAAATTGCTTTGGTGTAAATACTGAATGTATTTTTAGCTTGGTATGAGTAAAACATTGAAGATTTTAAAGGAAAAACACAAAAGATAATTGTTTTTAAGCCCTTTGATCTGAAACAACAAAACAATAAAATATAGGAACCAAAATATAGCAATCCACTATTATAACCAAAACATGATAAAATTTATTCAACACACAGAAAAAAAATAGTCAGAATCTCACTTCATTATGAAAGAGGTCAATGAAACAAAGTATAGCAATACACTAACCAAAACATGATTAAGAGTTATTCAACGCTAAATAAAACGTTGACAAAATACCACTTTATTTAGAAACGATTAGTATTATCTTTAACAATACGCTATCCAAAACATGATTAAGATTTATTCAACACAAAAAAAAAATGCTGTCTCACTTTATTTTGAGACAATGACAACAATTATACTTATAAGAAAACACTTGCTTACAGAGTTATTAAACACAAAACCAATTAAGATTAGTTGCGAACATGTAGGGTGTGAAAGTGAAAGGGGGCGAACATGAGTTGGTGCAAACGTGAATGGGCGCGAACGGACCCGGATTCAGCCTATGTACCAGTGAGAAATATAGAAGCCTTTCTACGGTATTTATTTGTACAATTCAGGTAGTCTTGACCTATTCATTTGTCTTAAAAAAAAACCCAGCCAGTTGGCACCTTCACTTCACACACACACATATACGAATATCAATTATATGCTTACGAGACATGTTGCATTGTTAAACTAATTACGGTATGTGAAAATCAAGACTTGCATAAAAACTATCCCAATATTAGAGACAGTGGCGTCATTTTTCTTCAGAGCTTTCAGCTCTTTGATTAAATTAGTACTGTTAAAGTCAGAATGTCCCTTCCACAACCTCATATAGATAAAAAGGTAATATAAACAAAATCCCTACAGTACCTACCTTCCCAATTTTTTTCAAAGATGTAATCATGGTAATAGGAAATACCCATATATTTATTTTTTTGCCTTTGTAAAAATGACCAACAGCAACACAAGTCTAAGATGCAGTCACCATCCTCTGCTTGTAAAAAATGTTGTCTGGTATATAAATGTCATCTCTAAAAGGCCAATAGGATCTAACTTGAATTTTGGTAAATTTAGCTTCAGGTCTGTAAATTCAAAAGCGTATCCTGAATACTATCTAAGCAGGGACAGATCCAGCATTTTTTAAAAGAAGGGGTTCCCAACCCAGGATAAAGGGGGGGGGGTTCAAACTATATGTCCCTTCCCATTCAAATTCATTGATCGTCAAGAAAAAAAGTTAGGGTTCCAACCCCTGGACCCCCTCCCCTCAGATCCGCCTTTGCTAAGATGTCACCTTTCTTTTAAGTGTCATATACATGTAGATCCTTAAGTATTTATACATCCTAGACCTTCCTAATGTTGGTAAATCAAGGATTTAAGCGCTTATAATAAACCAAATATTCGAAATATTATATTCTTTTACGATTACTTTGTCTAAAATAATATAATCTAGGGTACAATACTCCATTTAAAGAAATATAAACATCTTTGACAAATGTGTGAAAGATTCATATTTTACAGTAGATTCACATAAATTTACCAAAACTTTTTGAGTTATCTCCCATTCATTAAAAACAAATGTTTAAAAATAATTCAAATGTGATATGCTCCATTGCCCATTATAGATACATTGCAATAATGTCTTACAAGTTTAATACTAAATTAATATAAATAATTGCTTCGCTGAGCGCAGCCTGATACTACCCCAGAGGTTGAACCTTGAACAGTTGTGGCAAATTTGGACACAATATTTAAGCTTGATTCTGTCTGAATTTGGATTGTGATCAAATTTTTGACATAGTGTAGGTTTCTGACACAAAATAGATGTCAAGATCTTACAAATTTATTGCACAATACAGTGCAAATAAAGATTCTTCTTGAAAATTGAAAAATTTTGAAGAAAAAATTTGAACTTAAAAAAATTGGATCCCCCAAACTTTTTGAATCCCCCTTGGAGCAATCACCCCACACTCAAACCCAGCCTTTCCTTTGTAGTATGGAACCTTGGAGTATGATTTCAGAGAGATCCATATTCTTAAACAAGAGTTCTTGTCTGGAATCTAGAAAAATGCTTGTTTTTGGCCCTTTTTTGGTACCCTCTTCCCGCATGAATTGGGCAATTACCCCCAAACTCAATCCCAGCCTTCCTATTGTGATATGGAACCTTGTGGTACAATGGACTAGAGATGCATACACTTACACCCTGCTCTCTTCATACTTCAGTGATTCCCTATATAATCAACCAACTTTTCCCAACCAAAGGTGAGGGGGGGGGCAGGGCCCCGGAATCCGCCTAGGTTATCTTCAAATTGATTTGCCAGTATCTAATAAATATCTGTTACTTTTGCAGGTTGGGCATATAATAAACAAGGACCATGAGGAAATATCCACAAACCAAGTTTAGTATTTTTGGTACAGGTCTGAAAATTGGTCTGGTTGTGGAAGTTGGAATATTGGCTACATCCTTTATATGGTTCAAAAGGCTTAATAACTCTCAAGGTAAATTAATGATATGATAGAATTACTTGTTGTTGCCCTTTTTCAGATTTTAAGTCTGATTTTAAGAGCTTATAAGAAACATTATTTTTTCTTTTTATTATTAAGACTAGAGAGGAAGCTACTTACTTCAAGATCACAAGAAGATTCATAATGATATGTGTTGGTAATTTGAAATATCTTCCTGATTATGTTACTCTGTTAACTAGCACATTAAAAATCCAGCTCAGCTTTTCAGTACTGCCCTGCATTGCTACAAATCATCACAAAAACAATTGTACATTCCAGTTCTGAATATATACCTTCCTTTTTTAGCTCACTAGGCTACTCACACTGAGTAGGCCCAATGTGAGCTTATGCCATCACTTGCCGTCCGTTGTTGGCAGCGTAAACTATTTCAAGAATCTTCTCCTCTGAAGCTACTTAGCCAAATACCTTCAAACTTTAACTGAATGTTCCTTAAGGTATTAGTTTATTAATTGTATCTGAAATTTTGATCCATCAACAAACATGGCCACCACTGCTAAAAATAGAACATAGGGGTCAAATGCAGTGTTTTGCTTATATCTCAAAAACAAAAGCATATAACAGGCTATTATTTGAACTTGGAATTATTTTTAATTATGGAATTTGCATAATTTCTTGTGCTTGAAATTTTTAATAAATTCCATGTTTATTCTGTACTTAAATCTTCTGTGCTGTGCGCAACACTTTCTTTACAAAGAAGATAATACATTTTCAATAGAATGTACTGTGCTGCGCACAACACTATCTATACAAAATACATTGTATGGAAAGTGTTACAAATCGCTCAAACATTGTAATAAGTAAGTAAATTATTTATTATAGTGACATGTGTTTTTCACAAAATATTATATAATACAGTGAGATATAAAAACAATAATTAGAACACCCGACCCTTTGGGTCTATTAGTCACTTTAAACATAAATTTCAATGGTACGACGAACAAAAATAAATAAAATGTTATCGAAAATTTTCATATAAAAAGTTTTTTCTCTTACTGAAAGCTTGCAATAGATATTTAGCAGTTTTTCTCGGATGTTGACATAGTAAATATTTAAACTGTTCTTCATTTGATAGTATACATAAATTGTCTATTTGTGAGAAATGTTGCAGATTGTTATAAAAGTTACAGTTTATAAGGAGATGAAATTCGTTTTCCACACAGTTATCGCTACACATTTTACACAAACGGTCACATTCGTCTTCACCTACAAAACGACCAGTTTCTAACCTGAGAGGAAGAATGCCACACCTGAGTTGCGCTATTATGGATCTTTCAGTACGGTTAAGATTAAGTTCAATGTATTGTTCACAGCAGTATTCAGATTTTATGAGCCTGTATGTTCGTAGTTTCGGAAAGTTTGTTAAACCTTTCTGCCAATCTGCGGAGCATTTATCTTTGAGCAATGTTTTACACATCAGTGAATCGCATGTGTTTTTTGTAATAAAATTGTTCTCTAGTCCTATAACTGACATAATGTTTTTCACTTCGGATGACCAATTGTTCATGCATTTTTCGTAGTCCCAAAAAAAAATTGAAGACGCGTTTACATATACGAGTGTCGTCCATTGATATAAGTTTGTTCCAATACCTTATCATATTGCACCATCGTCGTTTATTTTGAGTTCACCCAACCAACTTCACCGTTTATTGCCAATGTTGGTGCAAATTTATGGACGCCAAGAAAATAACGAATTGCTTTGTTCTGGATTTGATTCAAGCAAGCAAAGTCTTTGTATCCCCAGATCGAAGAGCTGTAGTCAAGCACTGGTACTACACAAGAGGTAAAAAGTTTTTCAAAAGTTTTAATTCCGAAGTCTTTTAGATGATGAATCTTGGAAATAACTCCTCCTAAAGCTCTACCTCCAGCTTCTGATAGTCTATTTGCATTATCTCTAAAGTCCTTAAGGTCGTGAAAAGTTACACCGAGGTGTTTGTATGTGTCAGTTATTTGAAGTAGATTGTCACCGATTTGGAACTGGAATTCACTTCTTTTAGATCGAGACGGACGAAAATGCATAACTTTTGATTTCTCTGTATTTATCAAAACATGCCATCGCTTGCACCACTCATGAACTTTATCAAGCATGCATTGCATGTCAGTTTCGGATGATGCCAATAAGACTATGTCGTCCGCATATAAAAGTAATGAAAGCGTTGAGTTGCCAATATTTACACCAAGTCCGAGACTGTTTACTTCCTCTACCAGATCGTTGATAAAAATCGAAAATAACGTCGGGGATAAATTATCCCCTTGCTTAACACCAGAACTGCATACAAACCACTGTGAAAGTCTGTTGTTCACACGAACACAAGCAGAAGTACTAAGGTAAATGTTTTTAATCGAGTTGTAAATTTTCCCATCAATGTTATTTAACAAAAGCTTATATAACAGCAAATCTCGGTCAACAAAATCGAACGCTTTCAGCATTAAGAGTAAATACATGATCCTCACACGATCGATCGGAGCGAAAACCATTTTGTTCGTCTGCTAAAATATCGTTGGACTCTAAATATGATGATAATCGACTGTTTATGAATGCACTGTACAGTTTTGATATACAAGAAAGTAAACTAATTCCTCGGTAATTGAGAGGTACACGTGGATCTGAAGATTTGTCTTTTAGAATTGGAAAAAGTATAGCCTGTCTCCAAACAGACGGAATTATACCGGTTTCAAAAATCAGTTGGAACAATGAATGAATCACGGCCACTATAGGTTCATACTTCAGTACTTCGTATGGAATACTATCTATACCACAACTTTTGCCGTTTTTTGTTTTGTAGACAAGCAGTCTAACTTCTTCGATGGTTATAGTCGTATTTATTTCTTGATTTTCATTATAAAGCGGGTCAAGCATTTTGTCCTCTAATGACGATTTGTGTGTTGAAACTTGCCTATAAAATATGAAATTTGAAGCGGCATTATCCGTATTGTATATGTTCTGAAATTCCGTTTTCCATTTATTCAATATAGTTTCATCATCCGTGAGAATCGTTCCATCTTCGCCATATACCTCCATCGGGATTCTCTGGGTTTTACGAGGTCCGAGTTTTTAAATTTTTTCCCAAAATTCATTAGGGTTCGATGTTGTCATGTTTTCAACTTCAACACAAAACGAATGTCTAAATTGTCGTTCACATCGCTTTAAAGTGCGGTCAAATATTTTTTGGGCAGTATGAAATTCTTCACGGAGTTTACGTTTAACGGACAAATTACCTCTGAATTTAAGGAATCCTTTTTCTTTATTACGCATTGAATGCCACAGTGAGCCAAGATGGTCATTCCAATAAGGTTTTCCCACTTTAAAACGTTTACTTGTCTTTCTACTAGTGTCGAAAACTGGGATTTTAGCGTTCATTTCGTCAATGATTATATTACACAAATCTGAATATATATTATCCATATTAGTCTGATTTTCTCTTGTGGTTTCTATTCTGAATATCAAAGTTTGCAAAGCCGTTTTAAGCATGTCTGACGCTAGAAAATCATTTGGTATTGACATGATTGAGTTTAATTTGTATCGTTTTGGCAGAGAACTCGTAACTTGGTAGGATTCGTTAGCTTCCTCATAGGTTTTGAATTCTGTTAATATAACGGAATGATCAGGAACTTTACTTCTTTCTCCAAGAAATTCAAAAAGATTGAAATTTTCAACTATTGATTGTGCAGTAATAACTTGAAATGATTCTATCAGTTTTAGAGCGTCATGCGGAACGCAAATATAGTCCACTACTGATTTCCCTCTACCGGAAACACAAGTGAAGTCATCATGTACAGGGTCATACCTTCCGTTCAAAACACACATTTTCGACTCATTTAAAAATTCTATGAAGGATTTCCCATGTTGATTTTTAGTTTTATCTATTACATTTCTAGTAGGAATACAGTCAAATTCAGAGTAGTCTTTTAGGTTTCCTATTCGAGAATTGAAATCACCACATAGAATAATCATATCGCTCTCAGATTGGTCATAAATATTTGTTAGAACCTGAGCAAAAAAACCTTGTGAATCTCTGCCCCTAATGGAGGTTTCAGACGGTAAATAACATGAAAGTACCGTAAAGGTGAAATTTGTAGATTTTGATGTGAAACGAACACAAAATATTCCTTCAAAGCTACCGTCAATCAATTCGCAGTTATATTCGTTCAGTATCCATTGTTTAATCAGAAGTCCGACTCCACCCGAACCTTTTGGAGCATTTCGATGAATGCAATGTCTGTTTAATCCTTTCCATGTTTACCCGTCTACTTGTAAATTGTCAGTTGATTTAAGGTGTGTTTCGCATACACTAAAAATGTCAGCATCGATGCTATAAACAATGTTTTTTCTTAATAAACTGTTGTTCTGTGTCCATCCGCAAGCGTTGAGATGTCCGACTTTAATAACACCATTGCGTCGGGTTATATCCTATCTGTGCGCGCCGCCTTGCGAGTTTTGCGCATCCATATTTTCTGTTGGGTTGCCGCCGTTGTCATTCGTTTCCTCATTTCTTTTTCGCAGTATACGCCCGTTTCCCGTCATTCTGTATGCGTTCCCCTGTGGGAGTTCTCGAAGTATCATACGCGTGCTTGTTTCGTAGTATCTTTATTTTTTGTTGTGCGTTTTGGAGACTGACTTTCACAAGTCCTGGTTTACTGGGTATCCTTTGCTTTAGGCGCGTTATTGCGGCTATCTTAACACTAGATGACACATCTTCACCCAGTTTACATATTACTTCGTTCATTTTATCCGTTAAATTCTCTTCGTCCGTGTGCGGTAGATTTTTTACTATCACCGTTACTTCATTATTGTTTAACGGATTATTTTGATCATTAAACGACGGGTTTGGGCCTTGGGCAATTAAATTATCTGGATTTATTTCAATGTTATTAAATCGTGAAGAAAGAATCTGAACTGTATTAACTTACTCGTCTATTCGTGTTGATTCTCTTGCTATATCTAAATCAATATCAGTTTTTAATGCTTTCATTTTTTCATCTATTGTGGTCAAAACATCATTTCTAAGTCTATCAATTTTGGATTCAAACATTCTCTTCATACTATCTTGTCCTTCTTTTATTTCTTTCACACTATCAACAAGTAGTTTGATCGAACTTTCAAGACTGTCTGTACTAGCCATTTTTGTTTGTTTACAATCAGGGCGGGGTGTCTCACCTTCTGAGGATCTAGTTCGTTTGGGTCTAGAATTTGGGGTGTTTGACATCACAGTTACCACCACAACACAAGAGGTTTATTCCACAATAATATCAGCTTCATAAAACTGTCTATATCATGCGTAAATGCCTTTTTATCACTCAACATTTTTCACAACTGTTATTATGTCCGCCATGTTTTTTCAAAATATTTGAAAAAAAAAAACAAAAAAAAAACATGGAATTTATTAAAAATTTCAAGCACAAGAAATTATGCAAATTCCATAATTAAAAATAATTCCAAGTTCAGATAATAGCCTGTTATATATAGCAAATCTGATAGGGAGTAAAATGTTCAATAGGTCAAGATCATGTATTAGCCCTGAAAGTTTCAGACTAACAGAACAACCAGCTGTTGGGTTGCTGCCACTAAATTGGTAATTTTAAAGAAACTTGGCAGTTTTTGGTTATTATCTTTAATACAAATGTAGTATTAAAGATAAAGATAAACAGCAAAAATGTTCAGTGATGTAAGATCTACAAAAAAGTAAACATTACCAAAATTGTCAATTAACCCCTTAATGAGTTATTCCCCAATAAGGAAAATATATATACAATTTGTGTTTCATGTTTTCTAAATTTAAAAAATCTTCTCATCTAAAACTACCTGAACCAAATTAAACCAAACTTAAGATGGTTGATTTATGTAGAATGAAGCTGTGTTTTATTTTCTGTTTCCTCAAAAACATGGACGCCATGGCTATAAATAGAACATAGCGTAAAATACAGTTTTTGACTTAATATCTCAAAAATGAATGCATTTAGATCAAATCAGACAAGAAGTTAAAGTATTCATTAGGTCAAGGTCAAGGTCTACCTGCCCTGAAATTATCAGCCAAATTGATGATTTTAAGGAAATTCTGCAGTTTTTGGTTATTATCTTGAATATTATTAAACTGTTCATCAAAGTAAAATCTACAAATAAGTACTGTATGGATCACTGTATCATACTGTGCATGTAATATATACTATTAAAAGATTGTTTTTCATTTATAATTTACAGGACTTAGATATGAATATAGTCAGAAACATCCAAAATTTTTAGAATGTAAGTAATATCTTTAGAGATATGACAGAATATTATGGGGTAGTAATTAGTTATTGATTTGGATATGTAGTTATCAAACATTTCTTCACTTGAACATATATCTTAAGTTTAAAGCTAATTTAAACAAGTAACACAGGGATAACAGTGGGCGGATCCAGAACTTTTCATAAGTAGGGTGATTTCCTATATAATCAACCAAATTTTTCCCACAAGAGGGGGCCCGGGCACCCCTGGGCACCCCCCCAAATCTGCCTATGGAGAATGACAAGTACACAATTGAGGTGATAGTAGTTTTCTGATGTTCAAATTTGGTAAATTTATTTGGAAGAAAGTAATCCAGGGTTGCGCTCAATACTGTAGCAGCTATCAAAAATCTATCTAAGCAGCAATGCTAGCTACACGTTCAGTAGTCAAAAATCCATGTAGCTGCTACGATATTGAATGCAACCAAGGTAACAACAAATAACTGATGGAATCACATGAGCTCAAAAAGGAACGAGACCCAGCACATAGACAGGTTAGAATTTTGGGTTTAACACTCAAATGATGATCAGGGATCTCCATGGATGAAAATTGAACCATGGAGGAACTTTCACCATTACAAACCGTGTCTACGTTGTACAGTGTAGCGCGATCAGAAGTATTTTATCTCTCCATACAAGGAATGGTGAACATGCTAATTCATTGCTTATTTAAATTATATTTATTTGAATTTTCATTATAGTATTATAGAAGTATCAAATTGAATATGTTCATTTATTGCCGTTTTACCATTCAAATGCCAAGTCTTCATGGTCCCCCTTTAGTCGAGAATGACCAAAAGCCATGAAGGTCCCCATGTAGATTTCTTGTATTTTTAGCTCACCTGGCCTAAAAGGCCATGTGAGCTTTTCTCATCACTTGGCGTCCGTCGTCGTCGTCGTCGTCGTCGTCGTCTGTCGTCGTTAACAATTTTTCAAACATCTTCTCCTCTGAAACTACTGAATGGATTTGAATGAAACTTAACATGATTGTTCCTTAGTATATCCTGCACAAAATGTGCGCTTCGATTTTTGATCCGTCAAAAAACATGGCCGCCGTTACTTAAAATAGAACATAGGGGTCAAATGCAGTTTTTGGCTTATATCTCAAAAACGAAAGCATTTAGAGCAAATCTGACATGGGGTAAAAATGTTCATTAGGTCAAGATCTATCAGCCCTGAAATTTTCAGATGAATCAAACAAACCATTGTTGGGTTGCTGCCACTTAATTGGTAATTTTAAGGAAATTTTGCAGTTTTTGGTCATTATCTTGAATATTATTATAGATAAAGATAAACTGTAAACAGCAAAAAAGATCAGCAAAGTAAGATCTACAAATAAGTTAATATGACCAAAATTGTCAATTGACCCCTTAAGGGGTTATTGTCCTTTAATGACAATTTTTCACAATTTGTTCATCATATTTGCTAACTTTAAAAAATCTTCTCCTCTGAAACTACTGAATGGATTTGGTTAAAACTTAGCATGGTTGTTCCTTAGATTATCCTGCACAAAGTGTGTGCTTTGATTTTTGATCCGTCGAAAAACATGGCCGCCGTTACTTAAAATAGAACATAGGGGTCAAATGCAGTTTTTGGCTTATATCTCAAAAACGAAAGCATTAAGAGCAAATCTGACAGGAATAAAAATGTTCATTAGGTCAATATCTATCAGCCCTGAAATTTTCAGATGAATCAAACATCCAATTGTTGGGTTGCTGCCACTTAATTGGTAATTTTAAGGAAATTTTGCAGTTTTTGGTCATTATCTTGAATATTATTATAGATAAAGTTAAACTGTAAACAGCAAAAAAGATCAGCAAAGTAAGATCTACAAATAAGTTAATATGACCAAAATTGTCAATTGACCCCTTAAGGGGTTATTGTCCTTTAATGACAATTTTTCACAATTTGTTCATCATATTTGCTAACTTTAAAAAATCTTCTCCTCTGAACTACTGAATGAATTTGGTTAAAACTTAGCATGGTTGTTCCTAAGATTATCCTGCACAAAGTGTGTGCTTTGATTTTTGATCCGTCAAAAAACATGGCCGCCGTTACTTAAAATAGAACATAGGGGTCAAATGCAGTTTTTGGCTTATATCTCAAAAACGAAAGCATTAAGAGCAAATCTGACATGGAGTAAAAATGTTCATTAGGTCAATATCTATCAGCCCTGAAACTTTCAGATGAATCAAACATCCAATTGTTGGGTTGCTGCCACTTAATTGGTAATTTTAAGGAAATTTTGCAGTTTTTGGTCATTATCTTGAATATTATTATAGATAAAGATAAACTGTAAACAGCAAATATGATCAGCAAAGTAAGATCTACAAATAAGTCAATTTGACCAAAATTGTCAATTGACCTCTTTAGGAGTTATTGCCCTTTAAAGACTTTTTTCACAATTTGTTCATCATGTTGACTTACTTTAAAAAATCTTCTCTTATGAAACTGCTGTATCAATTTCAGCCAAACTTAGGCTAAATGAGTTTCAGAGTATCTAGTATAAATTTTATATTTCATTTCCTTGTATGTCAAGAAACATAGCTCCTATGGCTAAAATAGAACATAGGAGAAAATGATTTTTTTTTGCTTTTGAAGAAAATAGGACGATTCAAAGAACATTTAAATAAATTGAAAAGCCAAAATAATCATTGATGAGAGATTAAACCAAAAAAATTCAGGTGAGCGATTCAGGCTCTTGAGAGCCTCTTGTTGGTAATTGTTATGGGGGTTAAAAATCATATGATGTGGAGTTTATTTTTCATGGACACTGTCAAATTCAGAACTCTTTACCGGTATGGCTGATTTGCAGCAACAACAAAACGATTCGTACGGGTTATGTAAAAGGTTAAAGAGATTTGTAAAGCAAATGAAAAGGTTTTTAATGACTTTATCTGACAAATTGATGCTGTGCAACATGCATCTTTCGAGTCTGAATAGAAACCGGAAACGCGGATGTATCAATTTGATTGTAATATACGAAATGAATTCGGAATTACGATACAATATTTCTTTCAGGAAATATTTATAAGTTTTTACTTTTAAACTTTTAAAGTAATTCTAAATTATCGTTACAGCAGTACTCAAGTTATTTGCGATGAAATAATATTTACTGTTTTGCATCTTATTTTGTACTTCTTAAAAAAGGGGGATGCTGATTGCGTAAGTCAAAATAAAGCACGTGTTCGACTATTTAAACTGTTTTCTTTGTAACTGGATTATTAATTTATTTATTTAATCTAAATTATCATAATCATTTGCTGAAACTTAGTTGATTAATTCGACAAATGGATCGTCTATCCTCAGATAGTATTCTCCTGTCTGGTTTGTTGATCTACCTGTACAAGCTCAGGTACAAGTGATTAGCGATCTTAATCTGAAAATCCCTCAGGCGTTAGAACTGTGTTGGATTAGGTGTCATCCTGGTTTGCCCACTTTTAATTACATGTATATGTAAACATATAGGGAATTGTTGTTTTAACAATTATAGTTTATTTCTGAATTATAGTCATATTTTTTACCTTATATTTTACCTGTAAAATTTAAAAAGAATATTATATTCTGCTATTAAATCAAGGAAAATGTGTAAAAAAATTCTATATTTCATATATATTTGGCAGGATAATGTATTTTATTCAAAAAAAATAGGGAAAATGTGTACTAAAATAAATAAATATTTCAATTTATCAACAAATATTTTTAATTATTGGTACATTCTGAAAAAAAGGTGAAAAGTAAAATAATGAAACTAAAGATTAAATAGAATAAATCTCATTTAAATATCTTTAAATTTACTCAACTTATTTTTTTTTAAATTTCAATACAATACAATGTTTCAAAATTTAGTAAAATATAAAATTATCCAATAAAATTTAACAGCTAGAATATAAATGCAACTGTTCAGTAGCCATTGATCAACAACACCAGTTTCAGCTTCAACCAGAAACACTATCTATTGACTACGAGACAGCAACCAACAACGCAACACAGACATTATGTCCAGGGGTAACCGTGAAAGGCAGATTCTTCCACTTCACCCAGTGTATATGGCGAAAGGCACAGAAATATGGACTACAGTCCTATTATAAAGAAAATGAAGACATTACTTAACTGATACGACGAGCCACAGTACTACTGGTACCTCTTGTTCCACCCCACCTTGTTGACGATGTTTGGCTAAACACTTTAGAAGACATTAGAGAAACTAAAAACATACCTGCTACAAGTTCATTTACAGATTACGTGACAGAGTTTTGGGTTGAAAACTACCGCTTTCTATGGAACCACTATTACACAGAAGGACCCCGCACCATGCACAAATCACCTGGAAGGATGGCACAACAAACATAAGAAGCGACTCAAACACGCCCACCCAAACATCTACGAGATCATTGAGCTACTGAAGAAGACAAAAGCACTAACAGAATGCAACATTATCCAGTATGCAGCAGGAGGAACCCGTTCACCTTAAAGACGACCATACAGAGTAATAGACACCAGACTCGTATACAAATACCAACAAGGACCCATCAACGTAGTAGATTACTCTGACGCAACATTCCATCTTCTCCATTTGAACTGAACAATGAAGTGAATTATTGTTAATTGTGACTTTGTAAATATATTAAATGTTTTGTTACTTTTGATGTATATATAAAAGATTGTATTTCTCATCATTTTACATGTAGTGTATTTACTTTTCTGTGCTTAATTGATTTCCTTATGCAATGCATTTATAAAATTAATTAATTTATTAAATAAAGTTTGCAATAAAAGAGTACTCAGTGTATAAATGAAAATCATTCAGAAACTAATGAACACAAAGACACTTTTAAAAGTCAATATCATTTTTTAGTTATTTGCTGTATATGTATGTTGAATTAATTGATTGAATTGATATTAAATTACTGAGAAAAAATATTTGATTTTTTTATAATTTTGCTATACAATAAAACAACCTGAATATTTGGAAAACAGTTACAAACTATTTACCTAAGTTGGAACAGACTATACAATCGTATGCTCATTAAACCTTTTGTCTTTTTTGTTTTCATAACCAATAGATAATTGGTAGAATTAAAAGTGGGCAAACCAGGAGTAAACCGTTGGATTCTAACATAAAAAGCCTAAGGGTTATGCAATTACATGCATTTGATTATAATTGATAAAAAAAATGGCGTCGGGCTACAAAAAATGATGAAGTTTTGAACGATGGCGGAAGACAATTTAACGATGGCGCAAGACAATTTAACGATGGGGCAAGTCATTTGACGATGGCGCAAGACATTTGAACGATGGCGGGGCGCCATCGTTAAACAGGCCATGGAGATCCCTGGATGATAAAGGAGATTAGCATTAGTGTTATAATTTCAATTAAATGCTTTATTTATTTACTTTTAACCAGGATAACTTTACTATTAAGGGCTGCATGGGTTCAAATAATATGCAAGAAAAATACAATAATATAATATATATAGGAAAAGAGCCCTGCAGTAAGTGACACACAATTAAGAGTATAAAATCAGTCATCAAGTCAATAATTTTGTTAATAAAAAGTAATGTTTATTAACATTTATAATGTTTTTCTTTTTCTTCAGATTACTATAAAGTAGATGATATGATTGGAAATAGTCAAATTAGGAAATCTGATCATGAAGCGTGGAAGAAAGAAAGTTTGATGAGAAAATAAATTATATGTACTTTTAGATAACTATATGTCAATTTTGTAATTATGAATAATAAATTAATCTTTTTAATATATCTTTTATAATGGGTCTTCAAAGCAGAGAGAAAATCCTGCACCCAGAGGTGGTCCTCAGCTGGCCCCCAAACAAAAATGTGTACTATATAAAAAGAAGATGTGGTATGATTGCCAATGAGACAAATCTCCACAAGAGACCAAATGACTCAGAAATTAACAACTATAGGTCACCGTAAGGTCTTCAACAATGAGCAGAGCCCACACAGCATAGTCAGCTGAAAATGTGTGAAAATGGTTGTCACACTAAACTTCAAAACATACAAATGAACTGAATTAAAAATTAAAACATACAAGACTAACAAAGGCCAGAGGCTCCTGACTTAGAACATGTGCCAAAAAGCTTATATATGGGTTTATAAGAATAGAAGATTTTTGATATCTTTATCTTGATAGATTTGGCCTGGTTAGGGACATCACAATAAAAAAATCACCAATGATACTAGGCATTTGCTTTTAAGTAACCAAAACACTCATTTCTATGTTCTCATTTGGGGCTCAAATTAAAACCATTAGAATGCCAAATAATAACAAACAAAGAGATGTTGGAAATAGTGTCCTTTGACATACCCCACAACATTGACTCAAGAGAAAACCTGGATAATCATAGGTCTGTTCTTTGGAACTTCAACCAAAGATGAAGAACTGGATCTTCTATCACTTTATGTGATACCTAAACTACATGAGGGTCCTTACAAACAATGGTATTTGCTGGGTCTTCCAAGTGCTCCACGAAACCTCTTTCTAACTTATTAACATCAATGTTATCAGCAACCAAAGCCAGGCTTCAAAGTTTTGTGAAATTGCCTATTCTAGAGGTGGTGGGGATCAGATAAGGATACTTAAAAACAAAATCGTTTAGAGTACATACAATCTAAGAATTTCATTTTGCAATACATGTAGCATTAAAGCATTTTACTTTTCTACACTTTACACAAGTATTCCCCATTCCAAACTAAAAGACAAATTCAAAGAGTTGGGTTTGCTGTGTTTCATAAAACCGAATGGCCAATGTATATACAAGTATCTTTTCTCATGGAGAGATACATCATACTTTGTAAAAAAACAATCTAATTTAAACAAAAGAAATCTCTGAAACTGACATTAACAAGATGCTTGATTTCTTGATTGACAACATATTTGTTATGTTTGGACAATAGTTTTTTTTTAAACTATCGGTATTCTCATGGGAACCAACTGCGTCCCTCTTCTTGTTTACTTGTTCCTTTAATCTTATGAGGATGACTTCATACAGGAACTTTACTTTCCGCTATATAGATGATGTTCTATCACTAAATAATTCCCAATTTGGTTGTTATGTTGAATGCATCTATCCCTCTGGACTAGAGATAAAGAATACAACAGATCTGACTCACATCTTGAATAACATCTAGAAATTGACAATGAGGGTCGGTTGAAAACAAAACTTTTGTACAACAGAAGAGATAATTTCAGCTTCCCAATTGTGAACTTTCTATTACATCCCTGTAGCCCTTACACACGGAGTATATATCTTAAGTTGGTGCAATATTCCTGGGCTTTTATGCCCTATCATGATTTCCTTGATAGAAGGTTTGCTGCACACAAGGAAGCTATTTAACCAAGAGTTCCAAATGGTGAAGTTGAAATCATTCCTTCGTTAATTTTACAGACGAGTTGGTAAGCCATAATGGAATATCCGTTTCACATATGATATCGGATATGTTCCTTATGTCTTAACTACAATCGCGTTTCCTTTTCACGAATGTGACCTACCGAATTAGACTATTTAACGGGTTTGTATTAACATGAGTAACACGACGGGTGCCACATGTGGATCTGTTTAATTACCATTCCAAAGCACATGAGATCATCCCTAGTTTTTGGTGGGGATGGTGTTGCTTAGTCTTTAGTTTTCTATGTTGTGTCTTGTGTATTACTGTTTGTCTGGGTTTTTTTTAGCTTTGGCGTTGTCAGTTTATTTTCGAGCTATGAGTTTGAATGCCCCTCTGGTATCTTTTACTCCCCTTTTGTCGTTGTCCCTAATCATTGTCATAAGGTAATCGGGATCAGAATGATAGTTTCTAGATTGACAATTAATTTCCATCTGTTGCTATCAGGCTAGTTGTCAGAATTTGGTACTGACATGATTCATACAAACATAACACACATTTCTGAGTTTATGAATTATGGAATTAATCGCCATGCGACGTTCACAAAAGTCATCTTTTAGATATAAGCAAATAAAATATGTTACAAGCATCCATTTCTTCAAAAATGAATAGTTAGTATGGACTAATGTTAATCCGTTATTCGATTTTCTTGTTTGTGCATTTAAGTATAAATGCAATTTGGGTTTTTCAATTTTTTTCCGACTTCGTACGAGGCAAAATGATTACAGCATATTTTTTTTTAAGAAAGAATGAAAAGAAGAAAGCATTATTTTTTAACATCTTGTTTCGCTATACACATGATGTCCTCTCACTTAATAATTCAAAATTTTGAAACTAACGTTAGGGTACCCATAATCCACCTATTTTTGACAATTTTTTTTCACCTACAAAGGTTTCCAATTCGCGTTTTTCTTTATCTAGACGTTTCCCTATTCACTGAATAGTTAATTTAATTTTGAATCTTATAAAAGTGAGTTTAACCCGACCTTCAAACGATCCATGATTCTGTTAGACTTAATTGTTTCTTTGTAATTATTTTTTCTTTTTTGTCAAGGCAGTATCAATTCGTTTTCAACTTATAAGTTTGACCCTTTGGTTCTTCAACTCATTTAGACAGCTATTGTACTTAGACTTTTAAACGTGTATAACTCTCAATATTATAGGTGAAGAAATTAGAAACTTTTTAGGTACTGGTCAAAGCACAACATATGTAGAATGATCGAACGAATATAAGATTGAGCGTTTAAAAAAGAAATTGGAGATACCGAAGAGGTATTAAAATCAGAAATCGAAGAAAAATAAAGAAACCCATGTTAAAAAATTCAGAAATTCAACAAAAAGTATGACAAGGTCTACACAATACTGTACATAGAAAACTACTGGGCAATATATATGTTCTTATCCTCAGGTTTTAGACATATTTTGATATGTTATTAGTAAGTGGCAATGTAAAGCTTTTTTTTTAGAGTGAGATCACTAAAGTCAATTTTCTTGTTTAATAAAAAAAACTTTTTTAAATCTACATAGAAAACAAAATAGACATAAATAAAAAAAAAAAAAGAGAGAAAATGAACTAGGAAATAGTTATCAATAAAATTAACGGTACCAATTTTCTTGCACCAGATGCGCATTTCGACAATACATGTCTCTTCAGTGATGCACGTGGCCAAACTATTTGAAATCCAAAGCTTATATAAAAGATGAAGAGCTATAATCCAAATGGTCCAAAAAGTATAGCCAAATCCGTGAAAGAAATCAGAGCTTTGCACGAGGGAGATACATTCCTTAATTTATAATAATTTCTATCATTTTGTAACAGTAAATTTTAATAACACAAAACATCCGTATTTTCATGCCAGTACCGAAGTACTGGCTACTGGGGTGGTGATACCCTCGGGGACTAATAGTCCACCAGCAGAGGCATCGACCCAGTGGTAGTAATAAAATTAACGGTACCAATTTTCTTGCACCAGATGCGCATTTCGACAATACATGTCTCTTCATGCAGTGATGCTCGTGGCCAAAATATTTGAAATCCAAAGCTTACATAAAAGATGAAGAGCTATAATCCAAATGGTCCAAAAAGTATAGCTAAATCCGTGAAAGGAATCAGAGCTTTGCATGAGGGAGATACATTCCTTAATTTATAATAATTTCTATCATTTTGTAACAGTAAATTTTAATAACACAAAACATCCGTATTTTCATGCCAGTACCGAAGTACTGGCTACTGGGGTAGTGATACCCTCGGGGACTAATAGTCCACCAGCAGAGGCATCGACCCAGTGGTAGTAATAAAATTAACGGTACCAATTTTCTTGCACCAGATGCGCATTTCGACAATACATGTCTCTTCAGTGATGCTCGTTGCCAATATATTTGAAATTCAAAGCTTATATAAAAGATGAAGAGCTATAATCCAAATGGTCCAAAAAGTATAGCCAAATCCGTGAAAGGAATCAGAGCTTTGCATGACGGTACAGGGTTATAATTTGATACACCAGACGCGCGTTTCGTCTACACAAGACTCACCAGTGACGTTCAGATGAAAATAGTTATGAAGCCAAAGGAAGGATTGATACTAAATTGTGAAAATCTATTAACGCTTGACTGGGTTTCAAGATTATGTATTTTATATATGTAAAAATACAATACCTCCTTTTCACACATTTAAATACTAGTAGTCCATGGATCAACTGGTACATAATTCACACAAATATTTAATGATCATGTATTTTTACTTCCATGTATACATTCTGTTGACTGAATACAACGATAAAGTTTTCACGGTAGGTCATGCAAACAAATCAATTATCATGACTAGAACATTCATATCAAAGGGCATTTGCTTAAATAAAACAAAAAGTAGAAACAAAACAATGAACTTGTATTTCTCATACTGATGTAGTGACTAAAACATGGCCAAACATGTAAGGATCTCTTAATTTTCTTAATTTGTTTAGATTGAATTTATCGAATATATCTTATATACATAATGATGGCAACATGTTTTTTGGTAACAGATCTGTCAATTTAGAAAAAAAACAAAAACCTCAGGACTATTTGATATTTATCAACCCATTTATTTTGAATAATCAGAACTTTCCAATCAAATTCAAAGTGTCTTCTTGATTTCTTAGAACTCTCACAAAAACTCAAAGAAACAATACTGTAGATTTATAACCCTTTAATATTATACTGATAAAGTTCGAGTCCCGTTCAATTTTTAATCCATTGAAATGCCATCAGATTCGAAAATCTAACGTTTGAACCACACTTACCGTCTACATACAAGTTAAAGAGCATGGACAACAGCAACGTCACCAGTGTCTGAGCCGAAAGATGATGAAAAAGGAGTAGGTCAAAGAACGTCTCGTCCCTTTTCTAAAAATATTCATCGGAATGTACCAAGACCTTGTTGATAAATATTCCGTATCAACTTCACAAATCATACACGATGGCCTTAAAATATAGATTATGGGTACTGCCGTTGTTCATCATGTTAATAACTTGTTATATATTCTTTTATTTGTAGTAATGAATATTTCTTTTACTGTTTAGCATGTCAATTCTTGTGTTTCATTTTTGCTATTTTGTACATCACAACATAGAAACATACATTATAATAAGTTATCAAAGGTACCAGGATTATAATTTAGTACGCGAGACGCGGGTTTCGTCTACATAAGACACATCAGTAACGCTCATATCGAAATAGTTATAAAGCCAAACAAGTACAGTGTTGAAGAGCAAATAAAAGATCCATCGAAATGGCTAAGGTATCTATGATAAGTTTATCAATTTATTATTGATTTTTCAAAAGACTTATTAACAAAAACAAGCGAACATACACTGAAAGAATCAATTTGATCTATGACACTATGTAAATACAAAATTAATAAAACAAGGGGGTTGGTTAGGGGTAAAACAATATCGGAAAGACAACATAACATTGGTATCATATCATCATAAACAAGATGAGCCAGGAGGTAAACAAAACGTAATGTTTCGAATTATTTTGCATGTAGTGTAACAAAGTGCAGTAACTAGTAAAGGAACAACTAACCAATTGCAAAAATGTAAAAAAAAAAAAAAAAAAAACAGTCTGCAAAACACCACATGGTAAAATGAGCAATTAAAAACCAACAAAAACAGTGAGATATCACGTGCTCCGGAAGGGAAGCAGATCAAGCTCAACATTTGGCACTAGTCCTGTTATTTATCGTTTATTATAAGTACGAATATAACTTCATGATGTCACAATCGAAAACATAGACATAAAAAAGTCAACGAAATCCGGGTTATAAACTAAAACCCAGGGTACGCATAAACTATAAGAGGAAAGCAACGGAAGAACAGAAACACTGCAGTGCAATAAAAACAAACGCCAAAGCACCATACATAGACACCAACTGTTTGATAACAACTGTCATTTTCCTGCATTGGTACAGGACATTTTAAGAAGACAACGGTGGGTTAAACCTGTTTTAGTAATGTCTAGCCAAACCTCCCGCATATATGACAATGTAAAAATTACCGTCAAAATGATCATATTACGTGACAGGTTTACAGTACAAATAAATACAAGAACACACAAGACAGAGAAATTCATAAATAAATAAATAATTGTACATTTCGACATGTAAACCACAGAATAACAAAGAACACCTAAAATTAATTTACGACAGCACAGCAATATAAAATCAGGAACTGTCGATCACGTGAATGTATCAACGCCGGAAAAAGTGACGTCACAGGTAAATTTATAAAAATTGAACATAAAATCGGGATTCAGTTTGTAACGGTGATATTTGATGTATTTTCTAATAATTACAAGAATATTAATATAGAAATTTTTAGTAATGGTGTAATTAATTGTATTTCGTAAGTCGGTTTTTTAACAGCGGTATATCACTGTTGCCTTTATTTATTCTAGATCAAACTCTGAAAAAAGAAATAAATCCTGTGCATATAGTTACTCTCAACCAAAGATCAGAAAACATAGAGTTTGAGGCATTTATATTCCATAACGATCAAACAAAATCATGATGGCATTTATAAAATTTCAAATGAAAAACTGAAACCAAACTTCCACAAACCCTTGGTTCATAAGTTTTCCTCTAATTAAAACTCCAATCATCTTTCAATGCTATCATGAAAGGGGAAACACAATTGACAAGCGTAAATCACTATTTTTGTCTGAAACCTCATTGTCTTTGTTTAAAGGGGCACTAGCTGTCAAATTTACCGATTTCACTCAAATTCTGATATTTGATTTATAACAGTGTAAAACATTTATCCAAACTATCTAAAGTCTAAAATAAACAGTTTACAGAGCATAGGGTAGATAATATATAGGTTCGTTTCGTGTGTATTTTAGTCCAGACGCCATCTAATTACCTATCGATTTGACCTCAGATGACCATATAAGCGATGTAAACATAAATAAAGATATGAATAGATTAAACCAACACGTGCAATTGGGTTTTTATAGGTCTGTTTGATTTTATTTTATAGATTAAAAATAGATGTTTCTCATTGTTTTTAACCGTATAAAAATGATTTTATGTGCATCGAATTAGTAATCAAATGATTTACCGTAGTTTCACTTTCATTGTTGACATTCTTTTTTTTTTAAATAACCAGTATACGTACAATGCATGCATTGTCAATCTCTAGCTAGGGGTTAAATTGAAGTTCACATGAATACGAATTTAAAGAGGTCAACTCATTCACTTGCAAGTGAATAACTAATTATCAATGTTTCTTAGCGTAATTTGACAAAATTGAACCTTTTTGGCTGCAAAAAGCGAATAGTTATTTCACTATTTCACTTTCATTATTTATTGAACAGAAAAAAAAAATCAAACTTTAGATTCTTTATATATCTCGTAGCTAGTGCCCCTTTAAATGTAAATAAGAATATTAGGCATACTTCACTGTGGTATCTTGTATTTAAAATGGACCAATATAGACACAAAATTTGCAATTTTTTAGTGCGAAGAAAAAATATATATACAGGAACGTGAATTTAAAGGCATGGAATTTTCCGCATATGCATAACGATATATCTACCTCATATGAATAAAGATCTATCTACCTCATATGAATAAAGATCGATATACCTCATATGAATAAAGATTTATACTTCTTTATTTACTTTTTACCTTCATGATTCATCCCTTATTTTTATTAACTATATTTGCATTGTATCACATATCAAATTTAATCGTTCATTGTGTTTTATTTTATGTAACTACGTTTTTTGATTGAATTAAGCTTGCCAATTGATATTTTATTGTGCTGTGATGTTATACTATTATTTCAGAAAAGGGAGAAGGTTACCATTAAAAATTTAATCCCGCAGCAATTGTTTGCACCTGTCCTAAGTCAGGAATCTGATGCTCAGTAGTTGTCGTCTGTTTATGTGGTTTAAAAGTGTTTCTCGTTTTCATATACATTAGACCGTTTGTTTTCCCGTTTGAATGGTTTTACAATAGTATTGTTTGGGGCCCTTTATAGCTTGCTACTCGGTGTGAGCCAAGGCTCCGTGTTGAAGGTCGTGCCTTGACCTATAATCGTTTACTTTTATAAATTAGCACTTGGATGGAGAGTTGTTTCATTGGCACTCATACCACATCTTCCTATATCTATCTACCTTATATGAATAAAAATCGAGTGGACAATAGGAGGAATAGAGTTGTGTCCCATACGAATGTCCAAACGTAACAAATATATTGCCAATACATATTAATGTCTTGATGATTTCGGTTTCAGAGACTTATCATAAACAAGATATTTCTTTAAAGGAAAAACAGCAACGAGATATATAAAAAATTGAAAACATGACTCTTTTGTTCAATTAATGAAATACAAATAAAAATACACTTTAAGCAGTTAGTATATATTTCAATTTTGTCAAAATAAGCTAAGAAACATCGATGATAAATTATTAACTTCGACCTAATTGAATCTGTATTCATGTGACCTTTAATATCCCCTTAGCTAGATATGGATTACACATTGCATTATGCATGTTCAGTTATTAAAAGAATGTCAACAAAAGTGAAACAAAAGTAAATCATTTGATAAGTTGATTAGATCCACAAAAATAAAATCGGATAGAGGTAAATAAACTCATTATAGATACCAGGAATGAAATTTTATATTTACACCAGACGCGCGTTTCGTCAACAAAAGACTCATCAGTGACGTTCGAATAAGAAAATGTTAAAAAGGCCAAATAAAGCAAGAAGTTGAAGAGCATTGAGGACCAAAAATTCCTAAATGTGTTGCCAAATACTGCTAAGGTAATTTATTCCTGTGGTAGAAAAGCCTTAGTATTTTCAAAAATTCAAAGTTTTATTAACAGTTAATTCATAAGTATGAACATATCAATGATAACTCAAATCAACACAGATTGCTGACTACTGGGCTGGTGATACACTTGGGCATCAGAAAATGCCTTTACCAAGTAAGGAATATGACAGTTGTTATCCATTCGTTTGATGTGTTAGAGCTTTTGATTTTGCCATTTTATTTACTAGTATAGGGACTTTTCTTTTTGAATTTTCCTCAGAGTTTAGTATTTTTATGATTTTGCTTTTTAACAATAAATCTGAAGCCAGGCATTTGTTTCTATTTTTTTACATATATAATCGAATAGACGTTTATGATAATGAATGAGCCTTTTAGAGCATTTGACAGACCAAGTGATAAAAGAAATTCTTATGAAATTTTGGTATAAAGGTAGATGGGGTGTCTAAATTTTAATCCATAGAATTTCTTAATAATTTGCCAAAATGTAGTTTATATCCTGCTTGTTTAAGAACATTAATAAAAAGAATGGGTCACCGGACTTATTTTCACGCTACAGGTTGTGCAAAATTGTCAGATTTTGTATAGATTATGCATGGAAAACCCAATTTTCGGTCATAAAATGAAAACTACACCATAGAATTTTGAGATATAATATGAGAAGATAGCTCCAATATTATTCTTTCAAGAAAAAATGGGGTCACCGGACTCGTTTTCTTGCTTCATAATAAAATAGGTAAATTCCTAACACATTCTATTGTAAAAGAAACACTATCTGAATTTTCTGCCCTTGCATTGTAGTTGTCTCCCCTTATTTGGCAAAGTTGGAAAAACCTGAATCAAACAAAAGTATTTGTTTTTTTGTAAAATACAATTATAAATATGATAGAACATGGCATATTCTATATTATAAAGAAAAATCTTACACATGAATTACCTACTAATGTCTAAATTTGCACATTTTATCAAAAATCTAGACCTTGTTTTTTGGTATTTCAAAATCCAAAATGGAGGAAGACACCCTATCTACCTTAAATGCACTGAAGAAAGAAGATTTTTCAGTGAGTGATAGTGTCGTTTAAATAGAAAGTTCAAGGGAATTGTAATTATTCAAAATGCATTAGCAAATGTGTTATTCACAAACAAACACATTATCAGGGCTTCTTTAGCGGGGAGAGCATAACTATACATATTTATCATGTTATATTCCAGAAGAACACAGATGTCGTCATCCGAAAAAGATAACTGTACAATTTGTACCGATGATATCAACTCCAATGAAGCAGTCTCGTGGTGCACAGAATGTGAAGTTTTCCTTTGTAAGGACTGTGAAAAACATCATAGGAAGTCAGGAATATCTGAAACGCATAAAACAATTTCTACTTATGAATACGACAATTTACCCGATTTTTTAAAAACGATAAGTATTCAGTGTAGAGAGCATAAAAAGAAATTAGAACTTTACTGTTCTGTCCATGTGTGTCCCTGCTGTATCCAGTGTTTTACTGATAAACACCAGAAATGTCAAGACATGAAACCCTTGTCAGACATTCTAAAACAGTTTAAATCATCTGCCTCAGTTCAGCTTCTTGAACTGGATTTAAAGGATATACAGGAAGACTTAAAAAAGATAAAACGATACTTAAAACAACGGCTAAGTGTATTCGATATTGAGAAAACAAAAGCAATGGAGGAGATTTTGTCTATGAGAAAGTCAATAGATGATTACCTTAACAGATTAGAAAAAGAACTGTATGCTGATTTAGAATCTAAACACTTAGACATGAAAACCAAAATGAAAACTCTTCGTCATCAAATTAAACAACAAGCCATTCAGATAGACCAAAGACAAACGGAATTTTTCAAAATGAAAAAGTATGCGAATGAGCTGCAAATGTATGTTGGTCTGAGAGAAATCGAAAAATCAGTTTCAGAAGCAAGGCAATACATAGACGATTTACCGACAAGAGGTCACCTAAATGAAGAAAACATTGAGGTTGACATTTCATCTACCATTAAATCAATTGTTCAAGAAGATGACCAATTATTTGGAAAGATCCGTATCAGTTCTAGACCACATACTTTACAATTGAAGGCTGGAAGAAGAGATCAAGCTCAGTATTTAGCATCTAATTATCCTAGAATGGAACAAATCAAACCATTATTCATGAGAACACTGAAAATTCCAAAAAAAATGATCTCTTTAGAGATATGTGCCTGTGTAGTATTACAAGATGGCAAATTTGGAATTCTTGACTTTACTGGAAAACGTCTATTGTTGTTCAGCAATGAAGGCATCTTTATGAGAGAAGTAAGGAAATTCGAAAGAAATCCATGGAATATGTGCTTTGTAAAAGATAATACCGTGGCTGTCACATTAGGATTAGCAAAACGCACAGTACTGGTAAATATAGAGGTTAATAGAATAATTAAAACAATTGAAATTTGTCATCTGTGTAATGCAGTAGCAAGTGATGGTAAAACTCTGGTCATCTGCTCCGACGACATGGCCACTATAGTGAATCTGGATAATATGTCTCAAACTAAGTTACCAAGAAATGGAGCAGGTAGCATAGCATTATTTGAAGGAAATATGTATAGTACCAACGAAAAAGAGGACAAAATCTTCGTCAAAACAAGTACTGGCGAACATCTCTGGAGTTATCAACACCCTCAAATTGAACATCCACAAGGAATTACATTAGACAAGAATGGCTTTGTTTATGTAGCTTGTAATAGAAACAACATCATCGAGGTAGTATCACCTGTTGGTAAAACGAGTAGAACAATACTATCAGAATCTGATGGAATAAAATGTCCTGTAGGTATAAATATCGACAGAGAATCAGGATTAATGATAGTATCTACTGTGATAAGTGATGATAGAGATACTGGATCATACAGGACAGCGTTTGTTTATAAGATATGAAATGTTAATGTTATTTTGATAAGTGATGATAGATAAATTTGAAGATCATACTAAATACCTATTATTTATGGAGAAGGATCTGCTTACCCTTCCGGAGCACCTGAGATCAAACTACGTTTTTGGTAGGGATCGCGTTGTTAAGTCTTTAGTTTTCTATGCAGTGTTTTGTGTACTAATGTTGGTCTGTTTTCGGTTTTCTATTTATATTTTTCTTTCTTAGCCTTGACGTTGTCAGTTTATTTTCGACTTATGCGTTTGAAAGTCCCACTAGAATCAGTTGCATCTCTTTTAATGTTGTTTTGACAAGTTATTACAGTGATGACAGTGATACTTGTAAAAATAAAAGTTTTAGAAAAGGATATATGAATTAAAACACCTTCCTTTAAGGTAAATAAAGGCAAAAGTAGTATACCGCTGTTCGAACTTCATAAATCGATTGAGAGAAAAGTTTCCGGGTTACAATCTAAAACTGAGGGAAACACATCAAATATCAGAGGAGAACTACGAAACAACAGAAACACAACACTAAAATATGTAACACACACAGAAACGAACTATACTATAACAATTGCCATTTTCCTGACTAGGTACAGGATATTTTAAGAGAAAAATGGTGGGTTGAACCTGGTTTTGTGACTAGCCAAACCTCGCGCTTTTATGGCAATGTTAAATATAACATTAAAATGACAACATTATATGAATGGACTACAGTACAAATAAATACAAGAACATTCAGGACAAAGAAATACACCAATAAACACTACAATAACTAAAGACATTTCGACATGCTAATAGTTATCAAAGACTAGAACACACCCGTGATATCGCGGGTCTCCGACTGAATTACAGTATATAACTATGCGCAAGCCTTATTTTAGTATTAGTACTGTAATCCGATAAAGTCATGCCGATTATAAGATACACAATTTTCTCTGCTTTCAAATCTGGAATGGAGTATTTTTTAATCAACAGCATTGTCCTATATTAGTTATAAATAAGGTTGAATTCTTTGATTCGCTGTTTTACGTCATGCCCGCTAACAAATTGAAACTTATTTTTAGTCCAGATTTTTAGTATTCGTATTGTTATCTTAGAAAGTCTCACGGATTAAAATACTACAATAGGTAACAATTTGACAATTTAGTAGTGTCAACCCTGTGATTATGACCCGTGTATATAGCATATTAATCCTGAATACACCGTTCGGTGGTGCGCCTGTCAGATGCGGAACGTACAGATAAGGTAATAGGTAACAGGTGATTATACTTTTGGTATCGGTATCGGACTCGACCCGGAACTTCCTAATTATTGGCAATATTAATTACGTGGAAAACAAAAGGGCCTGGAGTGGTGTAATTTTTAATCTACACCTTTGTACAAATGTACTATATTAGTTGTATATAAAGTTGAATTCTTTGATTCGTCGTTTTTACGTGATGACGGCTGACAAATTGGACCTCGTAATTTTAGTATTATAGATATCAGACAAATAATTTAATACACCATACGTGCGTTTCGTCCACATAAGACTCACCAGTGACTCTCAGATCAAAATAGTAAAGAGAGCCAAACAAGTCAGAGTTGAAGATCATTGGTCCCCCAAAATTCTAAAATGTGGTGCCAAATACTGCTAAGGTTATCTTTGCCTGGGATAATAAAATCCTTAGTATTTAGAATAATTTTTACTTTTGCAAACAGTGAATTTATAAAATTGACCATATGATTGATGTTCATGTCAACACCAAAGTGGAGACTTGCCACAGAATAAAAACAAACACGGAAAATAAAATAAGAACGCACATAAAACAGTTCAAAATAACCTTGCATTGTCACCTACAGAATACACTATTTACTTTTACTTTCCACAATATATATATATATGTGTGTTATTAGTGCTAATCATGATGTATAGAAGAAATTAATGTGATACTGGTGATAACAGTGATATATCGATGGTAGATATGTCAATTCAAATTTAAAACTTATGATAGTGATGTCAATGGTAATAGTAATGACATTAATTATAGTGATAATACAAATAATAGTGATAACAGTTATATTACTGATAACAATATCATAGCGATAATGATAGTGATAAATAAAGGCAACAGTAATATACCGCTGTTCAAACTCATAAATCCATGGACAAAAAACAAATTCGGGGTAACAAACTAAAACAGTCATGACAACGATGATTGTGGCAGAAAAATAATTGTGATTACACTGATAATTGTAATGATAGTGTTGATATTGATTACAGTGATACTTGTGGTGATGATAACCCTGATAAACATTGTTGATAGAGATTATTATGAATCCAGTAATAATAATAGTGAAAATTTTGATTATTATTAATATAGTGATAATTGTAAATATAGTGTTGATATTGATTACAGTGATAATTGATAATCATGTTTACAGTGACGATTGTGATGATAGTGATAACATTGTTGGAAGTAGTGATAACATTGTTGGTAGTAGTGATAGTAACTATAGTGATGATTATGATGCCAGTGAACACAAGGATGATAGGGATGATCGTGATTGCAGTGATAATAGTGATAAAAACAATACTGATGACAGTGAAGACAATGACGAAAGTGATTACAGTGACACTAGTGAAGATGGTAATGATTGTGATAATAGTGATGACAATGATGGCAGTGACGATAGTGAAAACAGTAATAAACGAGATGAGAGGGGTGATAGTGATAACAGTGGTAACAATAATGAGAGTGATGAAAGTGATAACAGTGGTAATAGTTTTGATAGTGAATTTTGGATGTGATTATAGTGATGATATTGAGTAATAATATAATTGATAATGTTTATGATGTAAATAAAGAAAAAATTTACAAAGTTTTGAATAAAATGAGATGTTGGAGCACTATTTGTAAACAAGACATGACTAAACAGGAAACATACGATCTTCAACAAACAATAGCCAACTGTGTCTATAGAGTGTAGAAACGCAACAGAGAGCTTGTATACAAATGTTGTACTGGTGCAACCCCATAATTTTGTATCGAAAAACGGCTCACTAAGACTACTTGTTATCCGTTGATGATTGATGCCTTTTTATTAGTAAGAGACTGTGGTTAATAGTTATGATCTTTTGTATTGTATTTTGGTGGATTATTGTAATGGACATTTGTCAAAACGAAATTATCAATTCCTCTACATTCAGGTCAGTGCGCACCACAGAGAGTCAAATCGTTAACAAGCATACCACTGCCACTGCCCAGCTTAAAGCATCTTCCGAACATTTGAAAGTCCCTACCATGTACTGGTTACCGAAATTACACAAAAAACCATTTAAATTCCGTTTCATCTCCGCTTCCAGTAAGTGTTCTACTACTAATCTATCAGTGCTTCTAACCACCTCCCTTACTACTATCAAAGAACTGGTTATTAACTTTTGTAATAAAGCTTATGAAAATAATGGTATTAATTATTTTTGGAGTGTTAAAAATTCTTTAGAGGTTTTAGATAAAATACATGCTTTCAATGGTCCTTACAATTCTGTTGACAGTTATGATTTTTCTACTCTGTACACTACACTTCCACACAATCTTATAAAGAAAAAGTTTTTGTATTTGATAAAATGGTCTTTCGAAAAATCTCATTGTAATTTTATTTGCTGTAACTCGTTTAAGGCCTTTTTCTGTAACGAAAAAGGAAAGTATGCTAGATACACTTACTGGAAATGTGAGGATATGATTGAAGCTTTAAACTTTCTGCTTGATAACATTTATGTACGTTTCGGCGATAAAGTGTATCGTCAGGTAGTAGGAATTCCTATGGGCACCAACTGTGCCCCTTTAATAGCAGATTTATTTCTATATTGCTATGAATCTCAGTTTATGACCAAACTCAGTAAAGACCCATCATTGTTACATTTGGTTGATACATTCAAAAATACCTACCGTTATCTTGATGATATTTTTTCGTTGAATAATCCAGAGTTTTCTAAATATACTTCAGAAATTTACCCAAACGAACTTACTTTAACTAAATCTAACATAAACAGCAGCAGTTGTCCTTTTCTAGATTTAGACATTTCAATTTCAAACGGGAAACTTCACACTAAAATTTACGACAAAAGAGACGATTTTTCATTTCCTATTGTTAATTTTCCTTTTTTAGACGGCGATGTGCCTTTGGCTCCATCATACGGTGTTTATATATCGCAACTCGTTCGGTTTGCCCGTGTGTGTTCTGATGTCATATATTTTAACGAACGTAATCAATGCATCACTGGTAAATTGTTGTCAGGGATTTCGATACCATAAATTACTTAAAACTTTTACTAAATTCTTTCATAGATACAAAGATTTGATTAGTAAATTTGGCTATACCGGTAGAAAGCTTATTAAAAATGGTATTTCACATCCTAAATTTTATGGTAATATTGTACTTAAAGCGAGGAAATCACTATGTGATCCTCGTAAACTCATCGAACTTATAAGTAAGGGTTATCGTACCAATATTGTAATAAGATCTCTGAATATAGTTCACATTGGCACTAATATTGATATTGTCATTAGCAAATTAAAACATAACTAAATTTCATTATCTTTTGAGGCGAGATGTATAGAGACACAGACACGTTAACTTTCATTTCTATAGAAGTCGCTCTTCACTATACTACTACCTGTCGATACATTTATTTTTGGCATTGAACAAGTCATGTCTTCTTTGACTATTAATGACGTTAAAATACTAAATCCCTGTGATGTGTTTTAGTCGATTTTAGTCTCTGATGCATGATTTTTTATTATTAATTGGTTTTGGCTTTTAACTAGCTGTCAGTAACTGCGAGTACTCTCAAATCGTATTTTCTTGTTAATTCGACCTGTTGATACTGTTTATAATGCTTTTTTGTTATTTTTTATTTATATGGATCTTGTCTGTACACCAGCTTTGATTACTTGTAATATCTTCAATTTTTCACTTATTCTTACAACATTTGTATAAACTTCAAGATTATAAAAAAAACGTTTTTTTTCTAAAGTGAACATTGATTGGTTAAATATTTCTCAGTCATGTCCTGTGTTTGAATTTGTTTGTTAGCTTTTTGGTCATGAATGTTTGTCTCTAATATTTAATTAACTGTGCATTTGTATTCAGATATCGCAGATCAAATTTATTCTTTCATTGTTTAATCATACGTTTTTTGATTGAGTTAAGTCTGCCAATTGATATTTTATCGTATGTTTTTCTTTGTTGTGATGTTATGCTATTGTTTCAGAAAAAGGGAGAAGGTTTGGATCCATTAAAACGTTTAATCCCGTTGCAAATGTTTGCACCTGTCCTAAGTCAGGAATCTGATGTACAGTAGTTGTCGTTTGTTTATGTAATATATACGTGTTTCTCGTTTCTCGTTTTGTTTATATAGATTAGACCGTTGGTTTTCCCGTTTGAATGGTTTTACACTAGTAATTTTGGGACCCTTTATAGCTTGTTGTTCGGTGTGAGCCAAGGCTCCGTGTTGAAGGCCGTACTTTAACCTATAATGGTTTACTTTTTAAATTGTTATTTGTATGGAGAGTTGTCTCATTGGCACTCACACCACATCTTCCTATATCTATTTGTGCTTCATTTTATTATTAAGTCACCAAAACGGAGTTTTTGGCGACTTATTGTTTTTGTATCGTTTCTTATTATTATGTCACCCGATCGACAATGTCGGGTGACATATTGCTTTTCCTCCGTTTCTTTGTTATTAAGGTCTTTCCTTTTACTAAAGGGAAAGACCTTACTGTATTTCTTCTGATTATTATTATTATTATTCTTCTTGTTCCGCCAAACTTTGACAAAATTTCCCTCCGTAACCGTAAACCATGTCGCTTTCATGTTCACACTTTGTATTGGTGTCATGAATACCTATCCGGAACTCACCCTGTGAGTCGAAATATTTTGTCGGTTCGGAGTAATCCCTCCGAAACCCAAAAACCTTGTTATCGTTCCAACACCGTAACCGTAATAGGTAGAAAAAAAATGAAGGGTGAAATTTGTTCAGGACCAGACCCCGGTTCTTCGTTACATTTGGATCGAAAAGATTCAACGACTCATTGGTAGGGTTATGCCCCTATGAAAATTAACCGGTGTCGGTTGGCCACCAAAACTCAGAAACCGTAAGTCGTAGACACATAGGATCTTCACCAATCATCATCATTTCATGTATCTTTTAAAAATACCTCAAGGTCAAATTTGTATGTTGACCTTGACCTTTGACCTAACACCTTGTTATGGGATAATCTCAGAAACCATTATACTTACAGAAGTTTTAAATGGTGGAAAATGTTTGGGTCATTATGGCGCAACTTTGTTACATTTTGACCAAAGAGATTTGACCTTTCTATAAGGGGCATAACCCCTGTTTTAGGTTTTTGAAAAGACAAAATCAGCTTTTACTATATAACCAAAGGTCCTAGACCCTTGGGGTCTTCAGTAATGGCATTGGGGACCAATGACCTTGACAAAGGTCAAAAGGTCAAAGGTCAAGGTCATGTCCCAGATAGCGAATTTAGTGTTTTTAACCTTATTTAAAGGATTTTTAGTGTGTTTTCGAGCTTTTTAAGGTTGACCTTGACCTTTTCAATACATTCTACGTCTGTTGGAACATGTATTTTACATTAAAAAAGGAAAGACCTCTCAATTGTTCAAGAACAATTGACAGTTTAATTATTATGTCACCCGATCGACAATGTCGGGTGACATATTGCTTTTCCTCTGTTTCTTTTTCTCTATTATTATTATTATTATTTTTCTTCCACCTAATTTTGTCCGCTCGCTTTCTCAGAGCCAAAGGAACCAATCTGAATGATGGTGCACTATAACAAGGAACCCTGACTTTCCTGTTGCTTTTTAATATTGGCACTAAAAAAATGGCTGCCATCACCATGGAAACGGAAAAATGGTGAAAAAATATAATTTTGGAGTTAGGTGAATTGTTTGAGAATGCTTAACCTTAAAATCTTAAGATTTTGATACAATGTAGGTGCCCACTATATACTGCTTTGGAATGATTTTGGCAATCATTGGAACTGCTATGTTGCCATGGATACTACACCAAAAATTTCCAAAATATGGAAATGCTTCAAATTTTATAAAACTTCACAGTAACGATAAGCAACATTGGTAGAGGTGGAACTTGGCGTTGGAATTTCGAAAATGTCTGCCATTACCATGGAAACAATGCAAAACAGGTCAAAATGGTCCAAAAACATTTAAGTGGCATTTACTTTCTTAAAATGGTAGGTCAAATGGATCGAAACTTTGATGGTATGGTCCCTCCCATGTACCAATGTGGTATATGCCATTAAATTTTGGGAATGGTCTCTGTTGCCATAGGAACCATCACAAATGTCAAAACTTTCAAAATTTTCAAAATGCTTCAAAATTGATGAAACTTCATAGGATTGTAGAATGTCAAGTCTGCATGAGACTTTTGAAGTTGGAATTTCCAAAATGGCTACCGTTGCCATGGAAACTGGAAAAATGTCAAAAATTCTCAAAATGCTTTGAACTTAATGAAACTTGATATTATTGTTACCTGACAAGTAAAGATGAGACTTTAGACTTTGAAATTTTCAAAATGGCTGCCGTTGCCATGGAAACGGCAGAAATTTGAAATTTTAAAACTGCTTCTAATGTACTGAAAATTTACAGAAAAATGTATTGCCATGCATATTTGTGCATTCACTGTTAAACAGTTTTTAAATGGCTGCCGCTTAGTGGCAATTGGGGGAAGGGTGACATCCGCTATTGCTTGCAATGGCAATTCTAGTTATTATTATTCTTCCAACTATTTTGTCCGCCACTTTTCTCGGAGACGATGGAACCAATCTAAATGATAGTTGACTATAATGAGGAACAAAAAATTTCGGGTTGCAGTAGGTCTCAAAAGCATAAAAAATGGCTGCCGTTACCATGGAAACGGAACAATTGTGAAAAATTCCAGTTTTTGGTTTTGGTTAATATTTTAGAGATGCTTAAACTCAGAATCATTATATTTTAATACAATGTAGGTGGCGGCCATATACTGCATTTGGAGGATTTTGGCCATCATTGGAACTACTATGTTGCCATGGAAACTACACCAAAAATGTCAAAAATATGAAAATGCTCCAATTTTTTGGAAACTTTAACATAACGATGAGCAACTTTGGTAGATGTGGAATTTGGCGTTGGAATTTCCAAAATGTCTGCCGTTTCCATGGAAACAATGCAAAAGTGTCAAAATGCTCCAAAAATGTCCGGGTTTGGTAAATAACTTTGGTATGCTAAAACTTAAAATGATCAAATCTTCATGCAATATAGTTGTCCACTATATACAGGTTTTGTATGATTTTGACAATCATTGAAACTACTATGTTACCATGGATACAGGATCAAATATTTCAAAAATTTCAAAATGCTCCAAAATTGATGAAACTTAATATGATTGTTGACTGGCAAGTCTGGATGAGACTTTTGGAGTTGGAATTTCCAAAATGGCCACTGTTGCCATGGAAACTGCAGAAATGTCAAATATTTTCAAAATACTCCAAACTTAATGAAACTTGATATTATTGTTAACTGGCAGGTAGAGATGAGACTTTTGACTTTGAAATTTTCAAAATGGCAGCCGTTGCCATGGAAACAGCAGAATTTGAAATTATTCAAAATGCTCTGAATGTACTGAAAATTTACAGAAAGATGTATTGCCATGCATATATGTGCATTCACTTTTCAACAATTTTGAAATGTCTGCCGCTTAGGGGCAATTGGGGGAAGGGTGACATCCGCTATTGCTTGCAATGGCAATTCTAGTTATTCTTATTCTTCCAATGATTTTTGTCCGGCAGATTTTTTGAAGGCAATGGAACCAATCTTAGTGATAGTCAACTATAATGAGGAACACAAAATTTCGGGTTGCAGTAGGTCATAGGACCATTAAAAATGGCTGCCGTTACCATGGAAACAGAAAAATTGTGAAAAATTCCACTTTTTGGTTTTAGGGAATTATTTGGAGATGCTTAGACTTAGAATCATTATATTTTGATACAATGTAGGTGCCCACTATATACTTGTTTTGGATGATTTTTGGCATTCATTGGAACTACTATGTTGCCATGGATACTACACCAAAAATTTCCAAAATATCAAAATGCTCCAAATTTAATGAAACTTCACAGGAACGATGAGCAACATTGGTAGATGTGCAATTTGGCGTTGGAATTTTGAAAATGTCTTGTGTTACCATGGAAACAAGGCAAAAATGGTCAAAACGCTTTAAAAAACCTTAAAAGTGGCATTTACTTCCTTAAAATGGTAGGTCAAATTCATTGAAACTCTGATGGTATGTTCCCTTCCATGTACCAATGGAGTATCTGCCATTAAAAATTTGGAATGGTCTGTGTTACCATAGAAACCAGCCAAAATGTCAAAAATTTCAAAAACTTCAAAATGCTTCAAACTTGATGAAACTTAATATATTTGTTGACTGTCTAGTCTGCATGAGACTTTTGAAGTTGGAATTTCCAAAATGGCTACCGTTGCCATGGAAACTGCAGAAATGTCAAATATTTTCAAAATGCTCCAAACTTAATGAAACTTAATATTATTGTTTACTGGCATACTGGCATGTATAGATGAGACTTTTGACTTCGGAATTTTCAAAATGGCTGCCGTTGCCATGGAAACAGCAGAAATGTGAAACTTTTGACAATGCTGTTATTGTATTGAAAATTTACAGAAAGATATATCGCAATTCATAGATCTGCATTCACTGTTAAGTTGTTTTAAAATGGGTGCCGCTTAGTGGCAATGAGGGGAAGGGTGACATCCGCTATTGCTTGCAATGGCAATTCTAGTTATTATTCTTATTCTTCTCTTTCTGACCCCTTAAACTGTCCTACCATTTTTTGGGAAGCAGTAGAGGATGAACACTTTATATTTATTCTGGGTATAGGTCTGCATCATGGGGGTTGCAGAACCCAATGTCCATGATACCAGGGTGTCATCTTGGCATAATTAGGGGGGCTCAAAGATGGGTGGGGTCATTTTTTTTTTACATTTCCTAAATTTTCTGCTGTAACTAGAGTAGATGGTATTATAATTTCTTTTATGAATATTTAGAGACACATGTCTGCTTCAACTTGCAACTAATTTTATTTCAGTAGGGGGTCTCCTTGGCATAATTTTAGGGGGGTGAATTTTCATAGAACATTCCAGATCATCAATGTTAAATTTATTCTACAGACATTAAACGGTACTTGATTGTATATAATTATGGAGGGAACAAATTACAGTGGGGGTTGGACTTGGGAATATTCAAAATGGCCGCCGTTACCATGGAAACAGCAAAAATATGAAAAACTTCAAAATTCTTCAAAATTATTGAAACTTATAACAAATGTTGCCTAACTTATGTAGACAAAACTTTTGAGTTTGGAATTTTCAAAATGGCAGCCGTTGCCATGGAAACGGCAAAAATGTCCAAAAATTTCAAATTGCTACAAAATTGATGAAACTTGAAACAAATGTTGCGTACCATATATAGACATTACTTTTGACTTTAAAATTTCCAAAATGGCCGCCGTAACCATGGAAACGGCAAAAATGAGAAAAATATCGAAATCTATTCAATTAAATGAAACTTTACACATAGGTAATGTGGCATCATAGATACCGCAGAACAATGATTTGGGGTCCGTTTTGGTGACTTTTGTGTTAGCATCCTAACACAGGATTACTAGTTAAAATATTGGCATTTGCGCTTTTTGTATAGGACATTTGCGCATTTACAATATTTTTTTCATGGTTAAAAGTTGAATAGTCATTCCATAGCACATTCGTGTTTAAAGGTAATTTATAAGCACATTCATATAGTTATAAAATACCCAAAAGTACACATTATGAAGACATTAAAGAAACACATAATTATCACAGGTTTTCGCTTGATATATGAAGACCAAGTAATGAACAATTTTGCTTTTGTAATCTGTCGTGACTGGAATTTTGCCATCATTTCCAATACGTAATCTAGTCTCTACTTTTCAATTCCTGCTCATCAATATAACGTTTTTTAATTTAATTAACCGGCTGTTGTTCCATGGTAAAAATCATCCTATCATATACATTTTGTTCCTGTACTTGTCTGTATAACAGTTTACTCTTCTGTTTAACACATGGGCAATGTGAGCTAGCTAATGACATATACAAGTTGAATTAATTTACGTAACTCATTAACATTACAGGTTAACGAGTAAAGGTAATAAGCGCAAATGTCCGATCAAATGTCCATAGTATTTGGAGCGCAAAAGCCCTCTTGTATTACAGGTAAAAAAGTGCAAACGGCCTGTGCCCAACAGAAAAGAGAGTTGCAAATGAATTATTGTGATCGAAACAAAACTCCCTAATTATTATATGTTTATATCAATAGAAAAATACTAGACAAGGTTCTAAAATTAAACATCTGATTTAACTAGTTGTTTGGTTATGTTTTCAATTTTTATCTGTGGAGGAACAAACGCTTCACAAAAGACTTACTAAAGCATTTTTGAAATTCTACAAAACAAAATATATAGAAAAATAAACAGAACAACAGTACAGGATCATTACTAGCTAAATTTAAGTAATCTGTATATTATGTTTTAAAAAATTGTGTCAAAATCTTAAACTAAGTAAACTGAAACTTTCGTTATCATCTGAAACTAAAATAAAATCAAAGTTTTAAAGTAACTACATGTATATAAGGTGATTATCTTTAAATAATACAGGACAAAAACATCGCGATCGAATTTTAACTGCAATTAATGAACATGAGAATATGTATAAGTTTCGACATATCTTACTTAGTAATACGTACTTTAATTTTCATCTTGAAACTTAATTTTAGGAATTTCGACAAGAAATGTAGGTGCAATAGTGGTTACAATGATTTAATATGACTTAAATTTTGGAGGGACCTATTTCCCATTAAATTATAATAGGGGCTCATTTTTAAGCTTTTGGTTGGGTTTGTGTTGCTCAATCTATAGTTTTGTTTCTGTGTTTTGTCTTTTCGTTGTTTTTTCGTTTTGCCATGGCATTTTCTGTTAGCTTTTGGTTTATAAGATAAAATATTCCTTTGGTATATTTCGCATCTATTTTAAGAGTGATTACATTGAAATGATATATAGAAATTAAATTTTAAAAGACATAACTTCTATATATAATTGAATCGCATCAAGGGGCGAAACAAACGCACCGATTTTCAAACATGTCCGATGCATTGCTTATATAAATCGCAGTTGTGAAGTATATGTCTGGATGTTTGACACTATTTGTTATAATACGTTCATTTGGCACTTACAATATTGGAAAGAGCACCCACAAAATCAATGAAAAGTTGTACTTACAAACCGAAGCTTTTTCACTAAAATAATTTATATTATCTGGGTGAGACATAACATGACCCAAAGCACTCACTACAAATAAAAAATTGTCATGCCAAGACCTGTTTTTTTTTTTGTATTTTACAATTTGTATGCTAAAGGTTGGTCAATGGTATACTAACTAAATGTGTTTGCCAGGTGAGCAAATACATAAATATCAAAATATTGATATGTTCAGATGACATACTTGTTGATAACTTAGATAAATATCCAAAGGTTAGTGTGCCAGATAATGGACATTCTACTTTCATGTACACAATCCTTGTACAAAAACACTACCCAGCATAATATTCAAGGTAAGATAGTTAATATATACTTTTACTCTTCATTTTTGAAAAGATCATAATGAACATTAAAAATGAAACTTGCCAAAACAGACGAGTACACAACACGATCTTTCTAAACACAGCATGCAGTTGACCCTTTGCTTATAATGTTATATTTGGGAGAAATACCAAGCCAAAGCAATTTAACAGTATCCAATGAACCATAAAAACGAGAAAGGGTGAGAAGAAACCCGCCAGTTTATCATGTTCACCATTAAAAGAGGGACGAAAGATACCAAAGGGACAGTCAAACTCATAAATCAAAAATAAACGGACAACGTCATGGCTAAAAATGAAAAAAGACAAACAGACAAACAATAGAACACATGACACAACATAGAAAACTAAAGAATAAACAACACGAACCCCACCAAAAACTAGGGGTGATCTCAGGTGCTCCGGAAGGGTAAGCAGATCATGCTCCACATAATCATTCCATATACCAAATGAGATGACATATTGCTTATTGTATCTGCGATAAAGACTTTATCGGGAAACTTTAACCTTACTATGAGGTTAAGATCAGGTTACAAAGGTCCGAAATATCGTGAGCCTAAATCCATCAATTGGAAATACAACTTTAAAATTTTGATGGATTCAGTCGAGGATTATGCCAGGCAATGGGCTAAGCGCGAGAAGGAAGACGTAGACACTCTATCCGAATGGATAAAGGCAGTGAGGTCCTTAATACAAATCAGAATTAAGAAACTGAATGGGTCCATCAATGCCCATGCTACGTCAATTTTTAAAGACCCAAATGTTGCTAAACACCTATCCGACCTCCATGATAAATATGTTGTTGTCCCCGCAGACAAAGCCCCAAATAACATCGTTTTTGTCTGTAAAAGTCATTACATTAATTGCTTGATAAACGAATTAGGTATAGACAATTCACTTGGAAACTCAACATATACCCTCACGACACTTACCAAAGAGGAAATCCTGGATAATCATAGGTCTGTTCTTTGTTCCTTTGGTATTTCAACCAAAGATGAAGAACTGGATCTTCCATCACTGTATTGGATACCTAAACTACATAAATGTCCTTACAAACAGCGGTATATTGCTGGGTCTTCCAAGTGCTCCACAAAACCTCTTTCTAAATTATTAACATCCATTTTATCAGCAATCAAAGACGGGCTTCAAAGTTATTGTGAAACTGCCTATTCTAGAGGTGGCGTGAATCAGATGTGGATACTTAAAAATTCCAAAGATCTTTTAGAGTACATACAATCTAACTCTCTTTCATCTTGTAACAGTATTAAAACATTTGACTTCTCTACTCTTTACACAAGTATTCCACATTCCAAACTTAAAGACAAATTAAAAGAGTTGGTATTACTTTGCTTCATAAAAAAGAATGGCCAACGTAGATACAAGTATCTTGTCTTAGGGAGGGATAAATCCTACTTTGTAAAGAATCACTCTGATTCAAACAAAAAATTCTCTGAAACCGATATTATCAAGATGCTTGATTTCTTGATTGACAACATATTTGTTACGTTCGGAGGACGTGTTTTTCAACAGACTGTCGGCATACCAATGGGAACAAACTGTGCCCCTCTACTTGCTGACTTGTTTCTTTATTATTATGAGGCTGACTTCATGCAAGAACTTCTAAGGAAGAAAGATAAGAAGTTAGCAATATCCTTTAACTCTACTTTCCGCTATATAGATGACGTTCTTTCACTAAACAATTCAAAATTTGGTGACTATGTGGAACGCATCTATCCCATCGAATTGGAGATAAAGGATACTACAGATACAGTTAAGTCAGCTTCATATCTTGACTTACATCTAGAAATTGACAATGAGGGTCGGTTGAAGACAAAACTTTACGACAAAAGAGATGATTTCAGCTTTCCAATTGTGAACTTTCCATTTCTAAGTAGCAACATTCCAGCAGCACCTGCATACGGGGTATATATCTCTCAATTGATACGATATTCCCGTGCTTGCATTTCCTATCATGATTTTCTTGATAGAGGGTTACTGCTCACAAGGAAGCTATTAAATCAAGAGTTCCAAATGGTGAAGTTGAAATCATCCCTTCGTAAATTTTACGGACGCCATCACGAGTTGGTTGACCGTTATGGAATAACCATTTCACAAATGATATCGGATATGTTCCTCACGTCGTAACTACAATCCCCTTCCCTTTCATGAATTTGACCTACCGAATTAGACTATTTACCGGATTTGTAATCACATAAGCAACACGACGGGTGCCGCATGTGGAGCAGGATCTGCTTACCCTTCCGGAGCACCTGAGATCACCCCTAGTTTTTGGTGGGGTTCGTGTTGTTTATTCTTTAGTTTTCTATGTTGTGTCATGTGTACTATTGTTTTTCTGTTTGTCTTTTTCATTTTTAGCCATGGCGTTGTCAGTTTGTTTTAGATTTATGAGTTTGACTGTCCCTTTGGTATCTTTCGTCCCTCTTCTTTTACAGACATGTAGACCTTGTAAAGACCTCATATACTAAGTAAAGTAACGCGTCCAATCATGATAAGTAAGCAAATTGCATGATAAAAATTCTAAACAACTGTGTTAAGCATTTTATCATCAAAGATACCAGGATTGAAATTTTGTATTTAAAATAGAGAAACTGACATAATCAATCATACAACACTGTCTTATGTGTAAAGGAGCTCTAAGTCATGCGAGTCCTCAGACAAAAATGTACTTCTAAAAACGGGTTTGCATGCATGTTAACAGCAATACAATACACGTTTTGTCGTTGTCCCATTACTGGTGGATACGAAATAAATGGCCTTATCAATAAAACTAAAGGCTGGAAATTTGGACAATACTAGTAGGTATAAAGTGAATTTCAGTCGAACCCTGTCAAACACATCTGTGTTACAACAGTTGTACATAATTAGTGACTCAAGCTCATCCGGTTGGTAAGTATGTTATACTAGAAAATGATTTCTGATATATGATTTAAAATGCCCATCTAGTATAATAAGATTTGTTACATTTCAGAAGTAACAACAAAATGGCAACATCAGATACGAATTTCTGCACACTATGTCACGATGGTGGAACCAGCAACGAAGCAGTCAGCTGGTGCACAGACTGTGAAGTTTTCCTTTGTAAAGACTGTGAAAAACATCATAGTAAAACTAGAATGTTTCACAATCATAAAACAATGTCTACAAATGACTACAATAATTTACCTGCATTCATACAAACGATAAGTGGTCAATGCAAAGACCACAAGAAGAATTTTGAGCTTTACTGTCCTTCCCATGCCTGTCCATGTTGTGTCCAGTGCATCACGGATAAACACAAGAAATGTCAAGACATGCAATTACTAGCTAACATTCTGAAGCAAATCAAATCATCTGCCTCAGTTCAACTTCTTGAAAGAGATTTGGTGGATCTGAAGGGAAACTTTCTAGAAATGATAAAATTCTTAAAAAGGATGATTATTACCAATAACATTCAAAAAGCAAAAGCCATAGAGGAAATTCAGTCGATGAAAAAGTCAATAAATGATATTTTGAACAAATTAGAAAAAGAAATTCTTGCTGATTTAGAATCTAAACATTCAAAGTTAAAATCCGAGATAAACACGCTTCTGGAACAAATGGAACAGCAAGCCATTCAGACAGAACAAATGTTGAGTGAGTTTTCCAAAATGACGGAACACGCAACTGAGCTACAAATGTATATAGGTCTGAGAGAAATTGAGAAAAAAACGACTCAAGCAGCAAAATACAAAGATGACCTAGAAAGTGGAGACCATTTCAATGAAATGATCTTAGAGATAAGCATTTCACCTGTTCTTCAATCAGTTCTACAAGATGTCAAGTCATTTGGGGATGTCAATATCCGGAACGGACCATCAACTTTACTGATTAAATCTGGGAGAAAAGATCAAGCTCAGAACCTAGTACCAAATGTTCCTGGAATTGATCAAATCAAACCATCATTTTTAACAAAACTGAATATTACACACGAAATGAGCCCTTTAACTATACAAACCTGTCGGATTTTACCTAGTGGTAGATTTCTATTACTTCTGAACTTTTATGGAAAACGTGTAATATTGTTCAATGATGAGGGTATCTTTATGAATGAAGTAACGAAACCCGAAGGAAATGCACAGGATATTTGCTCTGTTCGAAACGATACAGTGGCAGTCTCTCTAGGAGTTAAAAAGAAGACAGCACTGGTCGATGTAGAAAAAAATAAAATAATTAAAATACTGAAATTTTTTCAAAGGTGTGATAGTGTAGCAAGTGATGGTCAAATATTGGTCATCAGTAGTAAGAATAAAAGTACCATAGTGAATCTGAATGATGAGTCGCGAACGATCTTAGAAGGAGTTACTGCGACTAGCACATCATTATTTAAAGGAAATATCTATGGTATCAGTAACGAAGGAAAAGTCTGCTGCTACAATTGCTCTGGGGAACTAGTCAGGATATTCAAACACCAGGACATTAATAATCCATGTGGACTAGGATTAGACAAGAATGGCTTCATATATTTAGCTTCTTTGGCCGACAGCAGTATCGTGGTAGTATCACCAGATTGCAAAATCAGTAAGAAAATACTGTCAGAGGCGGATGAAATAAACGAACCTGTATCGATAGACATCAACAGAGAAACAGGAATGATGATTGTGTCAAGTAAAATTAAGGATGCTAGTGATGATAAATTTTATGAAACCGCATTCGTTTATAAAATCTGAAAATTGAAATAAATAGGCAATGACCATCATGACAGTATTATTAGTGATGATAGATCAAAAATGAAAAGGGTTCTGTTGAACCATTATTTTAGCCTGTATTTTTTTTTTTTTATGTCAGTGTAAAAATATAATAGGATTGCCAAAATAAAGTATATTTATCAATGACGTAACTTTTCTCTTCAAATGCTATCTCTTCATTTTGAAAAACTTATTTTCATGTTTAAAATATTCCATACAATTCGTGATAAAATTGAGAATGGAAATGGGGAATGTGTCAAAGAGATGTGATGCTTGTCAGTAATTGTACGCCTGGTTTGTTTGGTAATTGTGGTATGTTGTACTGTGCTGTGTTGTGCTGTTGTCAATTCCTGTTTTCTGTTAACAAGTATTGTCCAATATGACAGACATAAAACCGTAAAATAACGAACTCTGAGGAAAATTCAAAACGAAAATCCGTTATCAAATGGCAAAATCAAAAGCATCAAACATATGGATAACAGCTGTCATATTCCTGACTTGGTACAAGCGTTTCTTTTGTAGAAAATGATGATTCAAACTGGTTTGATAGCTAGCTAAACCTGTAACTAGTATGACAGTAACACAAAATTCCATAAATATTGACAACGATGTGTGAAGAAAACAGACATAATAGGTAAAAATGTCAAAATAGGGGGAAAGCTGTAATTGTGTTATAATATTTAATATTATTAAAACAAACAAAGAAGTAAGAGAGAAACACAAAAGACATAAGACGTCCAGCATCATAGAACTAGTTTACATATTTGTTTAGGGGACAGCTAAATGACGCCCCGGTGGCAGGAGTTTCTCGGCTGTTGTCTGCTCTATGGTCGGATTTTGTCTCTTTGACACATTTCCATTCTCGATTTGATATAGACAAATCACATTAGGAAAAATGAAAGACATGAATCAAAATGTACATTAGCACAATAAAACAGTGCCGGGATGTTTAAGTAGAGATCAACGTCATTTGAATAAAAAAAAATTCACAAAAAGGCATATAGACAAAACACATAAGCTAAAACTTCGTAAGGGTTTCGTGGAACCCAGTGACTCGCCTTCTTCTGCTGTTGTCTATGTGGAAAAATTATAAAAAAAAATCTCACGACACTATCTTTTTTTATAAGAAGCTTCTGTCCAAGTATGGTAAAAATCCGGGAAGGTTTGTGAATCTAATAAATATAGGAAGATGTGGTATGAGTGTCAATGAGACAACTCTCCATTCAAATAAAGAGTTATGAGAGTAAACCATTATAGGTCAAGGTACTGCTTTCATCACGGAGCCTTGGATCACACCGAAAAGCAAGCTAAATTATACATGTTTAAAAACTGCAGACTGTGAGAAATGTTTACTCGAAGAAAACGTCCATTTTTAAGTAATATATGCATTAACAGGAAATACATTTTTACAAAATTTCCTTGTAGATACTAGCTTTTGATCATAAACAAGATTCTGTCCAAGTTTGGTACAAATCAAGAATAGTTTAAGAAAGTAATTATTTTTTCAAAACTTTAACATTGAGTGAATATTTGTGGACGACGCCGACGACGGAATGTATGATCGCTACATAATGTACGAGTTTACCATAGAACAACAACACATTCTGGAATGTATAAATACAGAGTCACGTCAAATGGATGTCACCAAAAACAGATTGAACAGTAAAATAATCACAAAAATCACAAAAACACTGAAGTCTGCGGAAAATTCAAAACGGAAAGTCCCTATTTAAATGACAAAATCAAAAGCTAAAACACATGAAGCGAATGGACAAAAAGTTATCAAAGGTACCAGCAATATAATTTAATACGCCAGACGCGCGTTTCGTCTACAAAAGACTCATCAGTGACGCTCAGATCAAAAAAGTTATAAAGCCAAACAAGTACAAAGTTGAAGAGCATTGAGGGCCTAAAATTCCCAAAAAAAAAATATGCCAAAATACCGCTAAGGTTATCTGTTCCTGGGATAAGAAAATCCATAGTTTTTAATTTTATACAAAGATTTGCAACAAGAAATTTATAAAAATGACCATATAATTAATATCATCATGTCCACACCGAAGTGCTAACTACTGGGCTGGTACAAAGACTATCGTATCATTGACTTGGTACAGAAAACTGACAATTCAACAGTTTATGGCTAAGGTAATCTATTCCTGAGGTAGAAAAGCCTAAGTATTTCAAAAATTCAAAAGTTTTGGTCAAATATTGGTCATCAGCAGTGCAGAGAACATTACTGTTGTTAATTTGAATTATATGTCTCATACAATTCCAGAAGGAGTTTGGGCAAGTCTATATTCAGAGGAAATATCTTGAGTACCAGTTTCTTTGAAAACAAAGTTATATTGCTATAAAATAGCTGGAGAAACTCTCTGGACCTTTTGGAACAATGACATTGACAGGCTAATAGGACTTGCATTAGACGTGAATGGCTTTGTTTATATAGCGTCCGATGGAAACAGCAGTATAATGGTGGTATCACCATATGGTGAAACCTGCAGGAAAATACAATCAACGGCTGATGGGTCAAAGATATATATGTAATACAAAATAAGTAGAGAAACAGGAATAAAGAGAGTATCAAGTGAAATTAAGGTAGTGATGATGAATTTCATCAAATATCTTTTGTTTATGACATTATAAATGTGAAGAAAGCATTAATTGTGATAATGATAGCTATATATATAGATATTATGATTTGAAATAGTGATGTTTTAATTCTGTAGTCTTGAAAGAGTTGAAATAGATGTAGTAGCTATTTTAATAAGACACACAAAATACAGTAGAGGTCAATAAATGGCCTTAGGCTAAACATTCTAAGAAGTCCCTTTTAATTTTGATCTATAAAATTTTCAAAAAGTAAATAAAGGACTTAAATTCAAAATTGACGGAAAACCTGTTTAAAACGGATAGTTCGGGCAAAAGGTACACGATGTAATTCATCCGAAAATGTAAAAAAAAATAATGCAATTGAATGATTTTGAACTTAGACGTGTAGCTTATTTACCTAATTGAATATCCTAATTCATTCTTAATTTATATTCAATCTAAAATATCTGATCCCTGTACCACTTCTGAAAATCAAAAGCAGCGTTACTGAAGAATTTACAATTTGATGTTTATGAATTTATTTGGATTTTTAACTGTTGCATTAATAAAAAAACATGTTCAAAAACATATTTTTTTCTCAAAAAAGGTATCACTGCTTTAGGTTCGTTTTTTAATCACTTTTGGCATCAATTTAACCCCTAGAAATATGGTCCGCGAAAATCGTGTGAAACATGTTTAGACCTGTAATCGACACATTTCCAAACCGGTAGTATTTTCCTTCTAAATTCACCATCTAATGTCAATCCCGAAACAAATCTAGGGTTGCCTCTTTACACAATTCATTAAAAATCTTTTCTTCGTTTTTTCATTCTATATTTTCAAAAAAGAAGATGTGTTATGTTTGCCAATAAGACAACTCTTCACAAGAGACCAAATGGCACAGAAATCAACAGCAATAGTTTATCGTACGGCCTTCAACAATGAACAACCATACCACATAGTCAACTATAAAAGGCCCTGCATTGACAAATGAAAAACATTTTAAACGAGAAAACTAACAGCCTAATTCATGTACATTATAAAGAATGAAAATCAAATATGCAACATAGCAACAAACTACAACCGCTGAATGAAAGGCTCCGAACTCGGGACAGGTCATATATAGAACGTGTCGGGGTTAAACATGAAAGAGGGTGCCCAACTCTCCCTTTAACTTGGGACACTCACAGTGGTGTAACAGTACAACATATCTATGTTTGTCATAGGCTATTAGATTTGATTTTTATTTACTTATTTCCGGTCTTATTTTTATTGAAATATACACGTCAGTATCATAATTTCTTTACTTTCAGCATTGTCCAAAATACTATTCATGTCCATATATTGAAGAAAACATTTATTGACCGAATATTTTGCTTCATAAAGGGGGCGGTATGTTCTTTTTTTAGTATATTAACTATTTACTTTTCAACGCCATCACCGATATGTTTTTGTTAAAATTAGCACTATTAACGGTATTTAGAAAATCAGGAATCATGCAAAACATTAATTTGTCATCTGCTTTACCATAATGTTTTTTTTTCTCATGAAATATGGGATCAAATATCTATTTTAGGAGAAAACCATACCCCCCCTCTTTTTGAAGTTAAATGTCTAATCCCTTAGTGTACTGCTATGAATAGTATTTAACTGGAAATGTTTGAAAAAAGATATTGATGCTAATGTAAATATGTTGTTCAATAAAAAGACAGGAAATAAGTTGAACCAAAAAGTTCAAATCTAATTGAAAGTTAAAAGTGCCCATGAACTCACTGATCATGCACGAGTGATTCTATTCATAAAAAGTGTCCGTGTAACAAATAAAAAGACTCCATGTATCGCCTAAAAAGAGTTCGTGTAACACCCGTTAATGTACTGTTTTTCTATAGCTCTGCGGGGGGCAAAGTCGTACAAGTCTACTTACCAATCATTCGATACACAAAATATAGTGACTCTACCGTTCATAGTATCTGAGAAATATACAAAAATTAAAAGTTACTTATAGTATACGAGATACTGACTAGACCACAAAACATTAACATTAATCATTGATCCGTGAAATGAATTCAAGGTCCCGTCAACTTTGTCTAACAGACAAACATGTTGATGTTGTAAGCGACTTACAAACAAATATAGTTATTCTTATACCCATACAAAATTCACATGACGTAAAACCCAATATCTTTTTTCAAGCAGTGACTCAACTATGAAGATAACAATAGTGAACACGATGAAATGTCTCACCTTCTTTACAAATCATTGATATGATGTTGATAGTCCTAAACATACAGCTTTATTATAACTGTCAAATAAACTTAAAATTAACCAAGAAAAAAAACCCATTGACCAATGAACCATGAAAATGAGGTCCAGGTCAGATGAACCATGCTTGGCCCTTTTTAGCGAGGTAATAAACTAAAAGTTTACTTTTGATCTAGTTTCAGAGATATACTGTGAACTCATTTATTTTCGTGGATACCAATTTTCGTGGTTTGAGGGAACTTGCATATTCGTGGATATTTAATTTCGTGGTTTTGGCAATGTCTGCATTCATTGCTCTAAAAAAAAAGTTGTAATTCGTTGAACATTTAAATTCGTGATACCCTATACCCACGGAAATCAAGAAATTTGGTATCCAACGAATATTAATGAATCCACAAAAGTCAAAAACTGTATTTCCCCCAGTGTTCTATTTTTAGCCATGTCTGCCATATTGTTTGGCAGGCAGGGTCATCGGACACATTTTTAAACTAGAGGCTCTAAAGAGCCTGTGTCGCTCACCTTGGTCTATGTGAATATTAAACAAAGGAAGCAGGTGGATTCATGACAAAAATGTGTTTTGATGATGGTGATGTGTTTTTACATCTTACTTTACTGAACATTCTTGCTGCTTACAATTCTCTCTATCTATGATGAACTTGGCCCAGTAGTTTCAGTGGAAATGTTAGTAAAAATTTACAAATTTTATGAAAATTGTTAAAAATTTACTATATAGGAGAATAACTCCTTAGGGGGTCGATTGACCATTTTGGTTAATTTTAGGCCTTACTTTGCTGTACATTATTGCTGTTTACAGTTTATCTCTATCTATAAAAATATTCAAGATAACAAAAAACGGCAAAATTTCCTTAAAATTACCAATTCAGGGGCAGCAACCCAACAACCGATTGTCCAATCCATCTGAAAATTTCAGGGCAGATAGATCTTGACCTGATAATCAATTCCATCCAATGTCAGATTTGCTCTTAATGCTTTGGTTTTTGAGTTATAAGCCAAAAACTGCATTTTACCCTATGTTCTATTTTTAGCCATAGCGGTTGTGTGGCCGGGTCACAGGACACATTTTTTAAACTAGATAACCCAATAATGATTGAGGCCAAGTTTGGTTTAATTTGGCCCAGTAGTTTCAGAGGAGAAGATTTTTGTAAACGATAACTAAGATTTACGAAAAATGGTTAAAAATTGACTATAAAGGGCAATAACTCCTAAAGGGGTCAAATGACCGTTTCGGTCATGTTGACTTATTTGTAAATCTTACTTTGCTATATCCACGAATATTTGGCACAACTTTTTGGAATTTTGGATCCTCAATGCTCTTCAACTTTGTAATTGTTTGGCTTTATAAATATTTTGATATGAGCGTCACTGATGAGTCTTATGTAGACGAAACGCGCGTCTGGCGTACTAAATTATAATCCTGGTACCTTTGATAACTATTTGCTAAACATTATTGCAGTTTACAGTTTATCTCTATCTATAATAATATTCAAGATAATAACCAAAAACAGCAAAATTTCCTTAAAATTACCAATTCAGGGGCAGCAACCCAACAACAGGTTGTCCGATTCATCTGAAAATTTCAGGGCAGATAGATCTTGACCTGATAATCAATTTAACCCCCATGTCAGATTTGCTCTAAATGCTTTGGTTTCAGAGAGATAAGCCAAAATCTACATTTTACCCCTGTTCTATTTGTAGCCATGACGGCCATCTTGGTGGGTAGGCCGTGACATCAGACACATTTTTTTAACTAGATACCCAAATGATGATTGTGGCCCCAATAGTTGAAGAGGAGAAGATTTTTGTAAAAGTTAACAGACGTCGACAATGCCAAGTGATGAGAAAAGCTTACTTGACCCTTTAGGCCATGTGAGCTAAAAAGGGCATCCTGAACCCTACCAAAAAATGTGGATATCTCAGGTGCTCCTCAATGGTAATCATATCTTGTTCCATATGCAACATCTGTTATTTTAATCAATAGAAAGTTTAACTAGAGGCTCTAAAGAGCCTGTGTCGCTCACCTTGGTCTTGTGCATATTAAACAATGGACACGGATAAATTCATGACATAATTGTGTTTTGGTGATAGTGATGTGTTTGTAGATCTTACTTTACTGAACATTCTTGTTGCTACAATTATCTCTACCTATAATGAACTTGGCCCAGTAATTACAGTGGAAAATATTTTCTAAAAATTAACAGAAATTTATGAAAAATGTAAAAAATTAACTATAAAGGGCAATAACTCCTTAAGGGGTCAATTGACTATTTTAGTCATGTAAACTTATTTGTAGATCTTATTTTGCTGAATGTTATTGCTGTATACAGTTTATCTCAATCTATAATAATATTCAAGATAATAACAAAAAACGGCAAAATTTCCTTAAAATTACCAATTCAGGACAGTAACCTAACAAAGGGTTGTCCGATCCATGTGAAAACATCAGGGCAGACAGATCTTGACCTGATAAACAATTAAACCCTGTCAGATTTTCTCTTAATGCTTCGGTTTTTGAGTTATAAGCCAAAAACTGCATTTTACCCCTATGTTCTATTTTTAGCCATGGCACCCATCTTGGTTGGTTGGCCGGGTCACGCCACAAATTTTTTAAACTAGATATCCCAAAGATGATTGTGGCCAAGTTTTGATTAATTTGGCCCAGTAGTTTCAGAGGAGAAGATTTTTGTAAAAGATAACTAAGATTTACGAAAAATGGTTAAAAATTGACTATAAAGGTCAATAACTCCTAAAGGGGTGAACTGATCATTTTGGTCATGTTGACTTATTTGTAAATCTTACTTTGCTGAACATTATTGCTGTTTACAGTTTATCTCTATCTATAATAATATTCAAGATAATAGCCAAAAACAGCAAAAATTACCTAAAATTACCAGTTCAGGGGCAGCAACCCAATAAGGGGTTGTCGGATTCAAGGCCGTAACTACCCTTGAGGCAAGTGAGGCAATTGCCTCACTAAAATTTCGACAATGATTATTTTTTTAAATACATATATATATAAATATAATAGTCATTTGTTGTTCTGTCTCAACCTTAATTTCTATAACTTGTCATCATTCCTTTTAAACTATATATAAAGGATAAAATATATATATAATTCAGCATCTCAACGGGTGATGTTTCTCGATTACATTAACCTAGTAACGATAATCATCATGGATCTTTAGTTAAAAACAGGCTCTTGCAGAAAAAGGAAGGTAAAGAAGGAATAATTCTAGTAAACTAGTTTTTTTGGTAAACAGAGTATGAGTATTGCATATAACTTCATTAGAACAATCAAAAAACGATAAGTAGACTGACAAATAAAGTACTGGTCTTCAGAAGGGGGCAGTCCTGTCTGCGTAATCATTTCTCCGTTTCACCAACTTTTGACAAATCAAGTACTGGGCATCGCAAAGGGGCAAATCCTGTCTGCGTATTCATTTCACGAACTTTAAACTTTCTCTTTACAGATAAATGAAATATAAATAATATGAAACATGAATGTATGGATTAGTTTTTATCCATGTTTCTTTAACCTTAAAAGTTGAAAGAATATCCCATATTCCAATTTGATATTATTGAGGAATCGAAGAACCTTTAACACAGGATTTTGTCTTTACTTATTCGGGACTACGGAATTTCATTTCTTTATATTCGGGGTTTCGGAATCGGACACCCCCAAACCCAAACCCCTAAATTTATAGATTCTGGAACTAAAATACCACGTATGATGGTGCTTACAGGAAAGCTTAATTCCCTTTTGCAAACAAAACTGTTACTACCGATGCTGCTACCGAATTGCTGATGGAGAAGGAATTGGAAGAAGACATTGATCATTGTGTTGATGATGATGTGCTACCTTTAGAAACACAGACTGCCCTGGAACAACTGAAAACTTGGAAAAGAGCATGCATGAGTGGCGAAAGATTGTGCGGTCTTGTCATGCTCCATGTTCACCGCGATAAGGATATCAGCAGACCAAATTATGATTCTGAAACGATTTGATTGAACCGTCCATAGAAAAAATTTGAAAACTCTACTGAATCGATGTATGTTCTATGTTCTGGCAACAGACTCAAATCAGTGATATTTGGATGATTATCTTACATATAAATTTAAATAAAGTTGTTAAAAATTTGGTGTTAGTAAAAGTCTTAAAATATGAAAAATTTATATAAAAAGTGTCCAAATTCAAAACATTATCAAACTCTCTAAAAATGCCTAGAATGCAGGATTTTGCACCATTCATTTCATACTCTCCAAAAAAATTTTCGCCTCGCTTCGCTCGGCTCAATTATTTTGCCTCACTAAAATAAGTTGCCTAGTTACGGCCTTGGTCGGATTCATCTGAAAATTTGAGGGCAGATAGATCTTGACCTGATAAACAATTTTACCCCATCACGGCTGGTAATCTACACACGCAGAACATTTGGTTCTGCAATGAAAACCGTGAGAGGATTTTCCGGTTGTGCTGGAGTGGAGTAATTGTCACCGCTTCAAAAGGTATGTACATTTCTAAATCTCAATTTTCTTATTCAACTGATCAAAATATTGAAAATCAGAGAATGCTATGCTGTGGTGAATACTTTGACGAAGAAATACATATATCATTTACTGTTGTACGTAGAGTTGAACTCTTACAAAATCAGTTGCCCCACGAGAAATCGCCTAAAAAAGTGACATTTCAATTTTAAAATGGTTCTATTTACAGACCTACAAGTTCAAATTTAGTTTTTTTTTAGGGCAATGGGTATGAATGTTGTTTTTGGCGGCGTGTGCGCTGTCCGGTGTTGATAGACGTCTTAATAATTCCAAAAACTACATTTTTTCATTAAGTCATGCGTGAGGGGATCGGTTCTGATTGAGGACATCGTGAATGCGTGAGGGGAAGTACAGAATTTTTTTTTAATCTTTGGCTTTGTGACTTTTGTTGACTCAATAAATGTGATCAATGCTGATTAAAAATCATCACAGATTTGTCCTTATACTTTAACAGATGTAAACTGATCACTGATTCAATGAAATCAAACTATTTAAAATTGTTTGCTCAAATTCAGAAAATGCCATTATTCAAAGGTAAAAGGAAAAGAGGACTAAAATTGACTCTCTACAAAAAGCCATGGATATAAAAGTTATCCCCGCCCTCGAAGCGAACTAAACCCTGTGGGAGTAGTCCTGTCGTCAAATATACGTCACAGAGATCACCACATATATTAAAGAAAAGTATATCGCCGATCAAAACTTCAACACCTATATATATTAGACGTAATCTGTTCACCCAAAATCACGAAATTTTCGAAACAAAAAGGGCAGATATACAGAATTTATTATTCACGAACATCGATGTAAGCCAAGATAATCTTGAGGAAGACCATAAGGAAGAGCATGCATTAGACAACGAAGAAGACATAGAAGAAGTCACAGAAGAAGACCACGTATAGTAGACCACGAGAAAGACCACATGGAAGACATTGAGGAAGAACATAAAGTTTTTCAAAGTGCTTTAGATAAACTCTCAGACGAAGGGAAAACGGAAAGATTTTTGATTTTTTTTTTTCATTAGTGGACGTTTTCCTTTAAAACAACATTGCATTCGACCTGTTTTTGGACATTGTTGAGTGGTTTGAAAAGGACGAATCAAGACGAATGAAATACTCCCCAACATCTCGGCAGTATTTTTGGTTATCGTTGACAACATTTTTTGTTTTTATTCTTCTTGAAACATATTATTAAACCCTAGGTTCAAACAATTTATTTCAATATAAATCTCAGTGATTTTTTTAGCACAAATTATGTGTTTTTTCATGATCAATGTAGCCTTATTTAGGTAAGTTTCAACGACTCATAGCTTGAATATAAAGATATGATTTGTACTTCCCCTCACGCATTCACGATGTCCTCAATCAGAACCGATCCCCTCACGCATGACTTAATGAAAAAATGTAGTTTTTGGAATTATTAAGACGTCCGACAATCCCGGACAGCGTACACGCCGTCAAAAACAACATTCATACCCATTGCCCTAAAAAAAAACTAATTTGAACTTGTAGGTCTGTAAATAGAACCATTTCAAAATTGAAATGTCACTTTTTTAGGCAATTTCTCGTGAGGCAACTGTTTTTGTAAGAGTTCAACTCTACGTACAACAGTAAATGATATATGTATTTCTTCGTTAAAGTATTCACCACAGCATAGCATTCTCTGATTTTCAATATTTTGATCAGTTGAATAAGAAAATTGAGATTTAGAAATGTACATACCTTTTGAAGCGGTGACAATTACTCCACTCAAGCACAACCGGAAAATCCTCTCATGGTTTTCATTGCAGAACCAAATGTTCTGCGTGTGTAGATTACCAGCCGTGCCCATGTCAGATTTGCTCTAAATGCTTTGGTTTTTGAGTTATAAGCCAAAACTGCATTTTACCCCTATGTTCTATTTTAGCCATGGCGGCCATCTTGGTTGGTTGGCCGGGTCACGCCACACATTTTTTAAACTAGATACCCCAATGATGATTGTGGGCAAGTTTGGTTTAATTTGGTCCAGTAGTTTCAGAGGAGAAGATTTTTGTAAAAGTTAAAGACGCCGGACGCCAAGTGATGGGAAAAGCTCACTTGGCCCTTCGGGCCAGGTGAGCTAAAAATGAGAAATTGAACAATTACTGATTTGAAGTTTACAATGAAAAAATTAAATCATTACTCATTAGAAAGTTCACAATGAAAATTGAACTATTTCTTATTCGAAAGTTTACAATGACAAATTGAAACGATCACTTTGATCAGAAGATATCCCTATTAACCATCTAATACTGTCCACTTTTATGTGTAGGTTAAGCATGAAGCAGATCTGATATACTTTTCTTAACATAAGAGGCAACATATTATCAATGTAGTAACATGGGACTATATTCATCGAAAAATCTCAACTATCTTGTGAACATGAAGTGTAAGAAAGTAGTAGCTTTGATTTATGGCAGTGAAAAATCTCATTTGAACCCTTTCTTATTCAAAATAATGACCAACAAGTTCCACTAAGGCCATAAAAGAAAAAAAAATCCATTCTACGACACTCAAGTTGAAGGCTCTACAATGTAAGACATCATACTTGTCATACACATTTTAACACAAATTTCAGAATAAATTTATTTTTAACAATAAAATAATACATTTTGTAAAAACAATGGACGATTTTTCTTACTCATAATCATAAAATGTAAAACACACTATAATGCATCTTGAAATTAATATAACATCACTACTGTAGATATCATTTGTAAAATAGCACTAAAACAAGCGGATTGTTGTCTTCCATGCCTTGGATTTCAAATATGATACTTTAAATTGTTATCTTAACGAATTATTCATCCCTTCAGTAACTAAACCTATATTATTAAAATTCCCCAAAACACCACATGGTAAAGGGCTGAGATTACCTCTCTCCTCTGAACAAATTAGTTTAACTTTTATCACAAAAAATCCCAATCAAATGACCCAACGTACATAATTTTAGGCAAGAGATTTCGTCTCTCTTCTTAGCAAATGTGAACTAAAAGCTGATCATACCATAAGCATTTATGACTGAAAATACAAATGTATTGAAAATCATTTATCCATTTAAATTTATTTTTAATTCTGATAAAGAATAATTTATCAATTGGAAAAATAATCAAAATGAAAATACCTATGATTTTTACAAAATTGTTTCATCCATACATTGTTTACTTGCACATGTACCCTTTAAAAGACCCTAAATAAACTATTGATAATAACAAAACATATCAGCACTAATCATATCAAGTACAACTCATGTCACAAAATAAAAATCTTCTACATGACAGTTTTTTGCACAGTTGAGTATCTAGTGGTATAATTCAGAGATAGTCACAAGTGTCTACCAACTTTACTTATCTTGATGAGAACCTTCAAAAGATCATTGAAATTATCATGTAAATCATTATTGCACTATTGTTTTGACTAGACATTTTTTCCCATTAATACAGATGTGGGCATGTTGTATAGAAGTTCTCTTATTTTCTGTGCTCCATCAGACTAAATTTAATTTGAGTATTATTTAAAATTCTACACATAATGGCTACATATTTGAGTGTTTAGATTATTTTGATCAGCTACACAATGGGGTAAATGGAAAAGCTGCCAAAATGGAAATATGTTTGTTTTTCACACATTTAAGCAGATTTTAAATGGACATCAACCAACATCAGTTATTTGCATTCCAGGGTTACATCTGTTTCTAACATTTGAGTAATTCTTTATACATGTTCCCTACATGCCCTATATATTTAAGATTCCAAATGAATACATGATAAAGAATTATTCAGGATAAATACAATACAATGATACAAACTGGTAATATTAAAATCTAATTTTCTCATTTTTGAATTGTCTCAATGTACAGTAGATCAATGTTTTTGTCATAAACAGACTTCACCTTTAAAGCAAGTAAAATATTATTAACCTTTTACATTTAAAATAATGCACAATGTATTTACACACCAATAAAAGCATTTAGTAACATTTTACCATTGATTTTTACCACATTTTCTTCACACAAACACAAAAGAGCACATTCAGTGATCTGCACCTTTGACCTATAGCACCATTTCTTCACAAGTTTTTACACATTACTCAAGGAATTCCATATCCATTATAAGTCTGGTTAAAATGGTCTAGGATCCAACTCAGAATTTTCAAGCTGAAATTGAAAATCTAGATTCATAGAAAGGCAATATTTAAAATTAGAAAATTAAAAACATAATACATCAAGGTTGTGAAGCTGTGATATTTTTTTTGTTGAAACCTCGGAAATTAAGGCTTTATAAGTGATTTCATTATTTTGCTTTGTTTGTTAGATGAACACTCTGTTGCATGCACACTACTGTTATCCACGACATTTGTACTACATGGTTTCATAAATATTTGGGGACTTATCATATGGAGCAACCATTTGACCATTGTTACCCAAGACTTCCCCAAGATCGTTTCTAGCTTTGAGAGGAGTTCATGTTGCTTAATCAATTTTGATCTCCTAGTTATTATTTTCTGAAAGACTTGATTCAACTTCTTTTTTGGTTAAGTTAATGTTGCTCAATCTTTACAATTTTTTTTTTTAGTTTTAGTGTACCTCGTCTCTTTCTGCAATTATCAGGTGGTGTATAAGAATTTAATTTTTTGTTTTAACTAAGAAATCAAAAGATTATAATGTATCTTCTACCAATTTTTCATACTCATAAAGTTCAGCCATTGTTCATTAATTTTTGTTTGGAAGTTAAACAATTATATTTTGGTGCTGATTTTATTAACATGGGTGGATTGATTCTAATAACAGCAAACTGTTCTCAATGACAACAATACTTTTGTTGTTTTAGATTTAATATTTACTTACCAGTGAACTCGGTTGTTTCCTCAATCCACTTAGCATATCTTGTACAGCTTGTACCTGGTCTTTCTTCCTCTGGAGATCATATGGAGTTTTACTATAAGATGGAGCCTCAGACTGGTTACTTCCTTTTCCCAACATGCTCCTCTGATGTTCTACAGGCTGTGGGATATCTTTTGTAATCTCAGCCTGGCTCCTTCCTGTTCCCATCATGGTCCTCTGAGGCTCTACAGTCTGTGGGATATATTTTGGAATCTCAGACTGATTACTTCCTTTACCCATCATGTTCTTGTGAGGTTTTACAGGCTGTGGGATGTATTTTGGAATCTCAGACTGGTTACTTCCTTTTCCAAGCATGCACCTCCCATGTTCTACAGGCTGTGGGATATATTTTGGAATCTCAGACTGGTTACTTCCTGTTCCCATCATGGTCCTCTGAGGTTCTACAGGCTGTGGGATATATTTTGGAATCTCAGACTTGTTACTTCCTTTTCCAATCATGCTCCTCTGAGGTTCTACAGGCTGTGGGATATATTTTACAGGATCGTGAATAAAGGTATGGTTTTGATTACTATGTACTGCTGCAGTAGGAATGGTTGAATTTTTGCACTTAGTATTAGTAATATTGCTGTTCGTGTCACCATTTTTAACAAGTACTGAGACAGGTGCTTCAACTTCTGAATTTGGCAAAGGAGGTTGGTATTGCTTAATTGTTTCTTTTTCACAACTCCTATTACTCTGACCATCCCCATTTGGTATATTTTGCCTTAGAAGTGCTGTTGCATCAACTTGAGGAACATTCATTCCCATCATTCCCCCTGTTGCCATAGCAATATTCATGGCCGCCATCTGCTGTTGTTGTAAAGAATATGCCAGTATTGGTGAAGCGGACATGAGAGGATTTTGTAACATTGGTAATAAGCCTGGTAAAAGTGGCATATTGGCTAATGGCATCATTCCCGTGGCATTGGTAGTGCCACTAGATAAAAACTGCAAATAGGCATGAGCAAGATGTGGAGGAAGTCCTAAAGGAAGATTCATTGAGGCAGACGACATGTTTAAACCTGCCATTAGACCTGACAAATCCTGTTGAGAAGTAGTTGGCAATTCTTTACTCGTAGATGAAGGTTGTTTTATTGTTGGTTCTTCATGTTTCGGAGGATGGTTTTCATGTTTGACACTGCTGGGAGCAGAAGGACAACTCTTTGAATTCTGTCTGTGAGGAATGTGAGGCAAGCGGGGTAACCGACAGGAGGGTAACTCAACGTCTTCTTCCGAGCTTGTTGACAAGTTTTTAAGAACAGGTAGTCTGTGGTCAAAATTTTCATTTACATTTTGTCCTGGAATTGTCGTTTTAGGTTGATCACTTAGTACCTGTTCATTTTTCAATTCAACATTTTGCATCATTGGTTTGGCATTAGATGGTGAAACAACAGTAATCATATCTTCCTCCCAACTTTCCCCACTGGTTCCCTGTTTGATCGTCTTTCCAGTACAATCAGACATAACAGTTCTTTGTTTGATGTCACAACTTGGAATGCTTACAGGTTCTTGTTTCTCAAATGAAACAGATCTCTCAATATTCTTTTTTTCTTGCAAAGATGAATGAACATTTTCCTTGATCACTTCACCATCCCAATTTTCAATGCAAGTTTGTTGTTTTTCAATTGAATTCTGAACAATTAAATTTGTCTTTTGAAATTCTGATTGTTTACTCATTGACAAATGCTGAGTTTTGACTTCAGATTTCTCAAATGATGAGTCAGGGCAAAAGACATGTGGCTTTGTATTGGCAAATTGTGTTGAATTTTGAATATCAGTAGTAGCTCCAATATTCATATGATTTTGTGGAATTCTAGGAATATCATCTGCTATTCTAATACTACTATTTTCTGATAAAACTGATTTATTATTAACAGATCCTAAGCTCCAGTGTTCTTCTGATGCAGGATTGCCATTATTTATTAACCCACTGCGGTTTTCAGATCTGGAAGAGACTTGTTTGCCATCCATTATTGACTCTCTGTTCCATTGTGTTTCCCAAGTCTGATTGCTGATATTTGTACAGATTTCTGGCCTCTGTTCTGGTCTGGTAGAGCCACAGCTCCAATCTTCTGGTGAAGCTCGTTTTATATCATCCACAAAACCTGACACCCAATTTTCATTTAGATCTAATTTTGTCCTTTGCTGTTCCATGTATTCAGGTTTACTCACTGTTTTCATAGGTTTCTGTTTGTATCTTTGTTGTCTAGGGACTACATCTGTTCTATCATAAAAGGACTGATTTTTGTCTGTAATATGGGCATCAAAGTCACCTTTATGACTGACAGAATTTGGCTGTATGCCCCATTTGTCATCAGTAACTAAATCCCAATCTTCATCTCCCTTTTGGTGTACTTCATTTGATGTGTTTTTTGTCCAAGCATTTCTTGATGTCTGATCTCTATCAGTTGTTTCCATACCTTCAATGGATAATCTATGTGAAAGTTTTTGCTGAACGCAATTATCTCCGGAACCATTTGAAGGAGAAATAACTGGTGACTTTGGTTTCGGACTGCATGATTTCCTTGAAATACTATTATCTGTATTGTTTTTAGTTTGCTCTTTAGCATTTTTACTCCATTTAACATATTTCTCAATAGTATTAGGTATTTTGGGTGATATATCCAGCTCTTGAATCTCTTCTGTCCAATCCTCATCACCATGTACTGGTTTTTCTGTTGGTATTTTGATTTTCAAATTTGGTTGCAAGTTGTTGTAGTTTGTTTCCAATATTTTATTCTCTCTTTCAGGTGGATCAGTATATTTTACTTCCTGTTTCGTGACCACGCTCGATAAATTTGAGGTAACAATAGATGTCCATTCTTTGCTGGGTGGTTTTAAAGGAAGTGTTTCAGGCTTTGATGTTCTGAAAGTAGCAAGAAGAGAATAAGAACATTTTGAATGTTTAAAATGAAATACTGTTACAGTTCTTCTATAAAAGCATGCAAAACAAAACATTGATCAACTTGCTTGGTTGTTTGCAAAAAATTATAAAAAGTATGTTCCCTATTGGAATTTTGAAAACAAAGAGCAATAAAAAGGCGGAGTTTCAGTCAGTTTTTATATATACTGAGATTTAATTGGACAATAAGAATTGACATGAAATGAATTTAATGTTTATTGTCCAATCAAATTTCAGTAAATAGTAAACAAACATCCAAACAAATATAGCAAGCAAGTTAATCAATGATTTGTTTTGCATGCTTTTATAGAAGTGCTGTAGTTAAGAAATAATTACATGCATATTTTATTAGGATTTCTTATGAAACGGTTTAATCACGATAATTTATTCACCAATTCAATAAAAAGAGATCTAAATTTTACAGACCAAGTACAGAGAAAACCTTTTGAGCCAAGCAGATGCTTTGTTTTTTTTATTACTTTAATCATTGTATAAAATTTTTGTCTGGATTGAAAAAACATTAAATAAAATAATCCTCATATGACTTGATCTGGGTGGTTCTCACTCTGGACTAAATTATGCTTGTTTTCTTTATTTGCAATTACTCATTGATACCCTAAAAAATCATTAAAAATGTGATTGTGGTAGTTTTACCCTGTGTTCCAATGATCGATGAATCATTTCCTGGATAAGCCTTAATAGTTTTTTTCAGGAATGATTTGCTTTGAAATATCATTCTGAAAACACCTTAAGTTCTCTGGAGTTCAAACTTACTACATTTTATAAGCACAGTAATTTTTTATCTTTTTTATAAGAAATAAATCACTTTTATTTTTGATTCAAATCAATTCAATTCAAAATTTTCTCGAGTCGATATTCATATCTTATTTGCTAATAAAATATCCTAGTTCTAGACACACTGATAGAATTCAACATATTGAAAATGGAAATCACAAAGTCGTTACTCAGCTAACAATTATCCCAGATTTATATCAAGTACACTTCTGTACATTTTGAAAGTTAGTCAAATTTACTCCAACATATGTTTCTCATGTTAGTATACCTTTCTTGTTTACTTTCCTCTATCTGTTTTTTAAGCTGTTCTGGTATGAATTCTTTACTTGCCATCTGTTGACGATATCTACAAATGGAATATTTTCCCTTGAAGTAAGATTAAATTGTGGACTTTTCTGCCAGTCACGAATTACTTATTGAGATCATAACCACACTCCAGTTTGTACTGCATGTTTACTGGCCTCTCACAAAAACTGCTGATTCATTATTCATTCCTTAAGGTGGTACCTAACACTACAGGGAGATAACTCTGTAATATCAGCTAAGTGTTTTAATTACACTGCGTTTTTAAGGCAACATAAAGCTTCTCAATGACCAAAATTAGTGTTTGTCAAACTGCTATATAACCAGTGTAATTTTTCTAATTAAACGCTTGGTTCAAATTTTTTGAATTTTTGATATTTTTGTAAAAGGGTCAAGGTAAATACTTTGTCAAAATTTTATGAAAATTAAACGAGCCAAATTAATTTTAGTAAAAGTGTTGGGTACCACCTTAAATTCACCAACCACTCCCATCTAAATATTCATGAAAATGGCAAAACAACCTATGTAATTTTTACTCAACTCACAAAAACCAATGTAAAAAAATATCAATCCTAAAAAAACCTTGTAATTAAAGTCTTATATCAATTCTATAAATTTTGTTAAATATCTTGGAAAGATATGATTTGTAGAATGAACAATGAAACTTAGGTAAGATAGTTCTACCAAATGATATTCAAATCCTTTAAAAAAAGTATTGCTATCAGACATCAAACATACTTTCTCCTCTCTTCGTCCTGTTTAGCTGTCATTTGACTCATTTCTAACACTTTCAGTAACATTTCCTCTTCCTCCTCATTAGACGATGGGATGGGTAACCTAGTGGCCTCTTGTTGTCTGAATCGTTCAGCCCAAACGTTAGTAGTAGGTGCAGGTGGAGGCAGACTTGCAATCTTCACTAATTTAACTAAAAGAAAATAATTACAATGTCAAGGTAGAAAGCTTAATTGCAGAGATTGATATTACACATGGATAGGGCAATGGACAGGGATCAGTACAATTACTTTGACTGGTTGCATTATTCAATATCAGCAAATCAATTAAACAAAATCAAATATGTATGTACTCATACCTGTCAACCTGTGAGGATGAAAATGCTGGTCATGACCTGCATTGAAGAATCAAATCTCAGGTCATAACGCGTACGAACCTTTTCGAGCTGAATTTCAGTATTTATGGTACATTTTCGTATAATGTATATCAAAGATACCAAAACATCAATGCATGTTCACTTTGTTAAGTCATTTTATATCTTATTTTTTAAATCTTATTTCATTGCACATAAGATTTTTATAATTTTGTGTAACTCAGTCTTATGTGCTTTACTTTTTGAGAAAGAAAACTACTATCATCAAACACTAGATTTTAATGTAATTCTTAAATGTTTGAGACTATTTTTTTTTTATCTTTAAAATGTTTGAGACTATTGACTATGTAGCCTTTAACCATAATATATTTCATTGAACAAGGAAATTAGACTATGATAAAATATAGTAATACAGTTAAAGGAAGTATAAATGTAAAAAATAATTTTCAACTTTAAAAAAATAATTGTATGAAGGTATAAAAATAATGAAAAGTTATTTTTCAATATGTATTTGAATTTTATATTTCTATGATTTAATCTTTTTCACCAATAAAACGTAAATATAAGGAATAATTTTGAATGGTGACAAATAAGGGGAAGTAACTCTAGTTCAGTTTGTAAACCAATGGTGCAATTTATTTACGACCTAAAGCTAAGGTAATTGGTGTTAATTAACAGTGTGTTTGACACTAAAGCTGTCAAGCAAGTGAAGCCATGCACTTAATGGGTCACTTAATTTGACAGTTTACATAGCTAGATGAACTTCCTGTTCATGGAAGAATTACGAATTTGCCGGTATTTCAAAGGAATATTACTCATTACTTATGAAATCAATCTCAAGGCTAAGAAATACGGGTGACATCGGGTCATTTTCGGAATTCCCGGGTTGTTTCAATGACCTGGCGGGTGTTCCGGGTGATCCCTTAGAATTGTGAAAATCTCGGGTCACACCCGCAGAATACGGGTCAGTTGACAGGTATGTGTACTGTAACTTCATGAATTTCTATTGGGATATTTTCTTATGACACAAAATAAAAAATTTAAGTTTTGTATATTTACTTATTTAGGAGAAACTATTGACTAATTGAGTAGACACAAGGCAGAACATCTTACATGTTACATTATTGCCAATGGTTTTATTTCAAAAACAAATTCTGATGTCAAACATTATGCTGACCCCTCCTTAACAAGGATAGGGTTTTGACCATTGACAGCATTTTAAATAAGAAATCGAATTACCTGGCTGTGTTGGTTTCTCATACCATTTCATTGTAGGCTGAGGCTGTGATAATTTCAGTGGTTTTGTCCTACAATGCAGAAAACAGAATATATTTCCCTTTTCCCAATTGCCTAGAAGTAAAAAAATTTCTAAATCTTATCAAAATTCAATTTTAGATTCTACAAAATTTAATGAACTTTCAATATTGAAAGAGACAGAAAATCATTTGAACAAAATTTGACAGTGAGTGGTGTATAAACAAAGGCAATGTAATCATGTCATATGCTTGTCAACATTATTTTCATGCCATAAAAGAAGGTCAGAACAACCAATCAGAATCTGTTGAGATACTGCTGTCAAATGTTTGCCTTAAAACTACAATTTTTAGTGTTGTAAATTTGTTTACCTCTTCAGTTGGATCTCTTTTATTTCTTCTTCATTTCTCTTTCTTTCCATCTCTTGTTGCTTTCTCAAATGCTCTCTTTTCATTCGGGCAAATTCTTCCTCTACAGAATCATCCATCCTTTTTGGCAAAGAGTTGTCTACCTTGATCTAAGAGAACAAATCCAAATAACTGGGTAAGAGTTTGTGTAATTACCAACTAAATAAACTGCTTTGGTAAATACATTACACATCAATTCAATACAGACTTTTAAATTAATCTCAAATTCAAAACATTGTATGTATAGGGATACAGAAGTAATTGTTGCTAATCTTCGGTTTTCCTAAATTGTCCATTGGAAAGTATTTCATGTATACTAAGGAAGATTTTTAGCAATGATTGACACCATTTTCAGTACCATTGGCTGTATGCTGGTGGTCAGTTTTTTATTGATAAAGGAGAAAGAGTGTCTGGAGAGAATCAATTACCTTGGGTAGGAATACAGAGAGTTCTGGTCAATTAAAATTGGAGTCAAATGATCACCTCATGTTCAACAAGCTTGGTATACAGTACCAGTAGATGAATAACTTTTAAAAACCACTCAACCACTGAGTCTAAACTTCATAGAGGCATTACAATTTTACTGTACATTTTGAACTAATTCATTGAGCAACTGCAGATTAATTATAAAATAATGCTGTGCACCTAAAGAACTCAACTTTCTAAGAATCATTAACCATGTTTTAAAAAGTTCATTTCATTCCCTTTCCCAACACAGGCCAATTAGGCTCATGTGACTTGAACTGATATCAAATGAGTTTCCTAAATAAGCTCGTTTAAGGTGCAATTCATGTTAATTTCATGTGAGATTCACATGAATTCAAATTCTTTTAAAAGTCAATTGAGATTCACATGAATTCAAATTCTTTTAAATTTCAATTGAGATTCACATGAATGCCTGTGTAGCTCCCTGGAATGTAATGGTGGGTTGATGTCTAGACGTTGTCATTAGTTATATCAAAACTTCCACATAAACTTTTCACTGACCTGATCAGTATTTCTTAATTCCATTAATTCTTTATGTTGTTTCTGTAATTGTTTGTTCTTTTCTTTAATTCTCTCCTCTGTCAGCTGTTTCTCTGTGTGTCGTACAGGCTGGACTTTCATCAATTCATTATACTGTTTAAGATGGCGCTGTAATAACTCAGCTTTCTTGTCAGATCTATTTACATTCCCTGGAGGTGTTGTGCCAAAGATGGCACTCTGTAGGATACTAGATTTAACATCCTGTTCTCTGGTTTCCCTATCTCCAGCAGGATTACCCTGAAACAACAATTACAGATAAAACAAGAATGTGTCCCAAGTACACAGATGCCCCACTCACACTATCATTTTCTATGTTCAGTGGACCATGAAATTAGGGTCAAAACTTTAATTTGGAATTAAAATTAGAAAGATCATATCATAGGCAACATGTGTACTAAGTTTCAAGTTGATTAGACTTCAACTTCTTCAAAAACTACCTTGACCAAAAACTTTAACCTGAAGCTAACGGACGCACGAATGGACGCACAGACAGACGGACGAACAGACGGACAGACGAACGGAGGCACAGACCAGAAAACATAATGCCCCTCTACTATCGTAGGTGGGGCGTAAAAAAAAACATCAAATTCACAGACTCATAACTTTTTCACAAAGGTAAAAAATAGTTTATTTTAAAATATGAATTTATAGTAAAAAACAGACAAAACATTTCATAAACACAAGATTGATTGATCGATTGTTTGTTGTTGGTGTTAACTACAGTCTACTACACACAAATATATTTGGGATCCTTGCACCTATTACTCATAATTACAGGCCATAATCTTGCAGGCGCAATGACAATTTAAGTCGCCATAGAATTTTGAAAATCGCTAAAACTCGCAGGCTGACTGACTTCATGGCGAAGTCAAATTGCTATTCTAATATGACGTTCTTCTTAAGCTTTGGGTACAAAGCAATGTTCTAATTCAAATAGAACATGGGCTGCACGTGATTGACGTCACATTTGAAATTGCAACGTCAGAGATCATAATGGACATTTTTGTTGGTGTTGCTCGCTAGGAAATTAAATAAAAACATTCTAAAAGTAAGTTTAAATGTTTCTGTTCTTTTTTTATTGATAAACTGCTGATTTTCTGTAATGTTTTTGGTTCATGAAATCAAAATGGCGACATTCTGAGCGTCTACTATAGGTCCGCTTCGAAGTGAAAAAGTTCAAATATTCCTATTAGAATCGAAATAATTCTATCCTGCCATGCTCTATGCTCATTTTAACATGGGTAGGCATTATATTTGTAAACATTTAATACCTAACGCTCTGTATTAAGATATTAACAAATATAATGCCTACCCATGTTAAAATGAGCATAGAGCATGGCAGGATAGAATTATTTCTTAATCAAAATCGTTAAAAGGGAGACAACTTGAATTTTAAGTTTCACAGGTAACAAAAATGGCGCAGACAAGGGAAAATAGAAATTTTCGAAGGGACCCAGGACTAATACTGTCGACGTTTAAATGATCTATGCCATGCAATTATGATTTTTAATTTTAGTTTCTTGTGTATAATTCTGAGTTTAGTATGACGTCCATTATCACTGAACTAGTAACATATTTGTTTAGAAGCCAGCTGAAGGACTCCTCTGGATGTGGGTGTTTCTCGCTGCATTGAAGACCCATTGGTGACCTTCCGCTGTTGTCTGCTCTATGGTCGGGTTGTTGTCTCTTTGACACATTCCCCATTTCCATTCTCAATTTTAAGACTAACAAAGGCCAGAGGCTCCTGACTTAGGACTTGTTTATAAAGCAAGCATGTGAATGAAAATAATGTTCTGAAATGTTTACATCATAACAAAGAAGTGATGGAATGAATTTTTTTATTTATTCATATTTCAAATTCTATTATGAGCATTAATTAATTAACTAATCTAGCATGCTTCTTTGTTGATCAACAATTTCAATAAGAAAATACAATTACCATTTGTTTAATATTGAGGTCATTGTTTAGAGATCCAAACAAATCTGTCTTTGTACTTGCTGTCCGTACAGGGCTCTTTTCTTTTTCAATGTCCCTCTTTAGAGTTTTGATAGCATCTTCTTTAATTTGCTTTTTCTACCAAGTAAATAAAACATTTTTTACACACAAGAAAATTAGCTCAACTATAGCATTTTTTAATGTTATCATAAACAAAATCTTATTTAGAAAACATATAGCAATATGATGCAAGGATTTGATAACAAATTCCTCTCCATTTTTATTTTTAATATTGAACTTGTTAATGTGAAGTTCTGTATAGCAAATTATTTTTGTTTTAAGCTTAAACTTACAATTTCTTTCAATGCCTTCCTTTTTTTCTTCTTATTATTTGTAGATTCTGTCGTGATCTTTGAACTCTGTAGTTCATTTTTTCTATTTTCTTTCAACTGCATTTCCACCTCTCGAATAATTTCTGCATCATCAATCCTGAAAATATAAAGCTTGTATTAACAAAATATATCAACTGATCAGGTTTAATGGAACTTTAGACTAAATTTCATTAAAATCAGTTTAATCAAAGACCAGTTGATAAACTCCACAATTTTAATGAGCTCATGCTGTCGTTATTGTCATAATGGCCCAAAAAAAGTATGTGCGTTTATTGTACCCCTACCTACCCTAAAGGTTATTTTTTGCCATTTTTTAATTAACCATTGTTAAAGTCACAATGTTCCTCCCATAGACTCAATGTAAAAAAATATCCCTACCTACCTTCTGGTTTTTTTCAGCATGTGACAGTAAACACACATACTTTTTTTGTTTGGCCTAACAGAAGGGAAAGGTGAAACCTTAGAAATCTTTCTAGTAACTTCATTTTATAACATGTGGTGAATCTGCATAATTATAGGTGTAATGTTGAATCCCTCACATCAAATAACCTATGTTAGTGCTTATTGGCAGCAGTTAACGCTGAAGAAACTGGTTTGGATGTGAAAAATTAAGGCAAACAAGAATGTGTCCATAGTGCATGGATGCCCCATCCACACTATCATTTTCTATGTTCAGTAGAACGAGAAATTGGGGTCAAAACTCTTATTTGGTAATAAAATTAGAAAAATCATATCCTAGGGAACATGTGTACTAAGTTTCAAGTTGATTGGACTTCAACTTCATCAAAAACTACCTTGACCTAAAACTTTAACCTGAAGTGGGACAGACAAATGGACGTACAGACCAGAAAACATAATGCCCATAAATGGGGCAGAAAAATAAACATAAAACTCCATTGAAATTTGATTACTATTGCTATTGCTGTGGAGATATTTAACACAGATTCCATTCTTATTATAATTCTACATATTTGAGGGAATTTTACAACTAATTAAATATAATTTACCTCTGGATCAGTCTTGCTATATGTATAACAAGTTTTGAATTTTTTTTTAATGTAATTTATTAAGCCATTAGAATAATCAAATATGGGTTAATCACATAGATTACTATATATAATTTCACTTCTATATTTTCACTACGTCATCTAAATATTATCTTAGGTTAGGAGGAGAGAAAGCTACAACCTTTATTATCTAATGTGGATCTTAATTTCTTCAGATAAGTCATTAACAAGAATGTGTCCATAGTACATAGATGCCCCACTCGCAGTATCATTTTCTATGTTTAGTGGACCGTGAAATTGGAGTAAAAACTCTAATTTGGCAATAAAATTAGAAAGATCATATCATAGGGAAAATGTGTACTAAGTTTCAAGTTGATTGGACTTAAATTCATCAAAAACTACCTTAACAAAAAACTTTAACCTGAAGCGGGACAGACGAACGGACGGACGAACAAACGCACTGTGACAGACCAGAAAACATAATGCCCCTCAACTGTAGAAGATGGGGCATAAAAATATCTTCATGATTATGTTCAGTAGATGTTTTTAAATATGTGTTCTTTTTTGTTTGATATCTTATTGAATGAACACACAGAAGAAACTACTACACTGCTTGACTGATCATTATTGAATTTATGTTAAAAGTCTAAAATTAATAATCTTTAGATTTATTATCAATTTATGTTAAAAAGTCTAAATTAAAGTCTCTATATTTATTTTAAATTAATGTTAAAAGTATAAATCAAAAGTTTTGATATTTATTTTAAATAAATGTTAAAAGTCTAAATTAATAGTCTATATATTTATTTTGAATTTATGTTAAAAGTCTAAATTAGTAGTCTTATGACATAAAAGAGGGACGAAAGATACCAAAGGGACAGTCAAACTTACATTATGACGGATTATTTCTATTCCTAGAATGCTGACAAATTTTACCTGTAATTTGTCTGTATACCAAGGTATATTTCAGGAATAAACGGTTAGCCTGAAGGTAAGCATAAACAAGGAACATCTAGAATGATCTACTTTAAAAAATTACAACTTCATAATATTTTGAAAGTCTTTGACATTTTGGTCTTACATAAATGATCATTGAAGAATAAAAACAAAGCCAGGATAGGAAATCAATGTTATTTATGAAATCTGAAATGAGAAAAATTTAACCCCCTCCCCCCATTTTTTTTTCACATCCCCCTTTCCCTTTTTCCAAAACTGATCTCAATTCAAATTCCTAATGGAGTTTGCAACAATAACTCCTCATTAAAATACATCATAAAATATTAAAATGTAAAAAAAGTGCTTGTTATCACTGAATGGTAAAGATCGTTTTAATTTATCAGTTGGTAGTAAAAGTGAATATACATTGTATACTGTATAAAACAATGATTTAACTTGATTCAACTACTTTTCTGGACAAAGAAAGATAACTCCAATTGAAAATTTCTTGCTATTGCACAATATTGTGCAATTAGATATTTCTTGCTATTGCGCAATACTGTGCAATTGAAAATATTTGCTATTGCACAATACTGTGCAATTGAAGATTTCTTGCTATTGCGCAATACTGTGCAATTGAAAATTGCTTGCTATTGCACAATACTGTGTGCAATTGAAGATTTCTTGCTATTGCTGAATACTGTGCAATTGAAAATTTCTTGCTATTGCACAATACTTAATATAATAATTTTGAATCCTGATTTGAACCAACTTGAAAACTGGGCCCATAATCAAAAATCTAAGTATATGTTTAGATTCAGGATATCAAAAAAGCCCAAGAATTCAATTTTTGTTAAAATCAAACTTAGTTTAATTTTGGACCCTTTGGACTTTAATGTAGACCAATTTGAAAACGGGACCAAAAATTAAGAATCTACATACACAGTTAGATTTGGCATATCAAAGAACCCCAATTATTCAATTTTTGATGAAATCAAACAAAGTTTAATTTTGGACCCCGATTTGGACCAACTTGAAAACTGGGCCAATAATAAAAAATCTAATTACATTTTTAGATTCAGCATATCAAAGAACCCCAATTATTCAATTTTTGATGAAATCAAACAAAGTTCAATTTTGGACCCTTTGGGCCCCTTATTCCTAAACTGTTGGGACCAAACCTCCCAAAATCAAACCCAACCTTCCTTTTATGGTCATAAACCTTGTGTTTAAAATTCATAGATTTCTATTTACTTATACTAAAGTTATGGTGCGAAAACCAAGAATAATGCTTATTTGGGCCCCTTTTTAGCCCCTAATTCCTAAACTGTTGGGACCAAAACTCCCAAAATCAATCCCAACCTACCTTTTGTGTTCATAAACCTTGTGTTTAAATTTCATTGATTTCTATTTACTTATACTAAAGTTATTGTACGAAAACCAAGAATAATGCTTATTTGGGCCCTTTTGTGGCCCCTAATTCCTAAACTGTTAGAACCAAAACTCCCAAAATCGATCCCAACCTTCCTTTTGTGGTCATAAACCTTGTGTCAAAATTTCATAGATTTCTATTCACTTTTACTAAAGTTAGAGTGCGAAAAACTAAAAGTATTCGGACGACAACGACAACGCCAACGTGATAGCAATATACAACGAAAAATTAAAATTTTTGCGGTCGTATAAAAATCATAGAAGTATCAGACATATCTACTAGTTTAATACGTACCCATTATTTTTCTGACTTGAAGCAGCATTCTTTAAACTAAAAAAAAATAATTTGTGTACTATTTTTAACCTTTATTTCCATCTGAGGATACAACGCTATTTCAAGAATTTTCTAGCTAGTGCCAAAAAAAAATATTCCATGTATTTGAACTAGAGCTAATTTCCTAATGCATGCAGAGCAAGAGTTTGGTTGGGTTGCTTGCTTTGTTTGTACATTGTACATTTGTAATTATGATAACATCCAATCAAACTTAAATATATTATATACATGTTTAACTTTGCCTATATATATTGTTTGAATATGTCAATCTTAATTACAAAGTTTGGGTAAACATTTATACAAATAAAGCAAGTCAACCAAAGTTTTTTCTCTACAAGCATTAGAAAATTAGATCTAAATAACTCAAGTATTTAGCTATACTAGTAACAAATCAACAAAAAAAAATACAAATTTGAACTAAGGACAGAAACATTTTTTTGGAGAAAATAACTCAATTCTGAATAGTTGCAGAAGCTATTTATACATGCACATATTTCCAATTCAGTTTTATACGTAACTTCATCACATAGAATGAAACATAATCATAACTCCACAAATTACATAACAGTAAGTTTCTTTTTAGCTGAGACAATGAAAGACGATAACAATACCTATTTGCAAAGTCTTAATTTTACATAAATTAAAACGACAATAAAGACAACAACACTCATCAATTACCACATGGTAAGAGTTTATTCTGGTCGACACGTTTCGCCAAACAAGGGTGGCATTTTACCTAAATTGTAAGTTACAGGATTCAAGCTTTTTCAAGCTTTGACCAATTTAAAACAAAATGGCAATTCCGACTTTTCTTTGTGAAGTTTTTCTGATTTGAGTACACTTACTGTTTTACACAAAAAAATTTGTTTGTAAATAATATTTTATATCTAATGACCATTATTAAATTTGTGAAGGCGCACCCCCTACCTCCAAGATATATAAATCAGACCAAAAGTTGATATTTTTCTACAATATATATAGTGTGGTTAACCTACAAACAGGATTTCATAAACATTGGCAAATGTTGCTTTTGGACTGATTTACATGCTTAACATGGACTGGCTCTTAAGTGTATGTATAATTACTTCCCCTGTTTTTTAATCATTTAAAAATTATATTCCTATATGTTTTATTTATTTCAAAAAAAAAAATGTTAAAATTAAATTATTGAAAAAAAGAGATATTTTCAAGTAGTAAATTGATAAAATTGATATTCAAAGCTTATTCAAAAATCCTATATTGCAAAAGATGTTAACTTTGCAGTTTTAGTTTGATTATCGAGTATTTTTTATTTATTGCAGTCTTATCCATCACAACCTAATCAATAGTAAAGATGGTTTTAAATAATATTCTAATATGACATGCTTCTTTCGCTTTGTAAACAACACCGTGATAAAATTCTCCATATATCTGTACTTAACGCAGACTCAGAGATATACATAATAATGGCGGTTACTATATACCTCCCACATAAATCCACATGTATTGGAACCTATTTGCAAACCCATTTGCCGATTTTATTGTTTTAAAAATTGCAGTTCAAAAAAGACAAAATAACTTTTATTCTTCTTCGGATGCATAATAAAAAGAAGTAATGCATAAGAGCTTGGAGAAATCAACAAAATAAAAATAAAATAAAAAACCGTGAAAGTCTTTTAATATTTTTGACGCATTTAAGTCTTTTCAAAACATGACGTCATACAAATGAAAACACTACAGTTGAACTTTTTCTGATACGTGGACCATCCTAATTTGTATAATATTGTATTTAAATTGAATTGTAAGGTAGGTTTTGTTTCTTTGTTTTGTTTTGTATTCTATTGCAATAATTACGAAATGTCAGATTTGACGGTAGCTTACGAGAAAAACATGTGAATTAAATATGGCAAATGTTGGGTTTAAGAATTTAAAGAATTGAACAGATTTTTTTCTAGCGGTTATTCACAAAACAGTTCATGCAAGCTACAGATTTTATGAATGTTCGAGTTTTTTTTGAACCGGGGGTAAAATAAAAACAGCCACACACACAGCATGCCTACCATCGCTTCAGTTTTTTAATGATCGTATTTGTCCTATTAGAATCAAAATAATTCATGGAAGCCATAGATTGTTGGAAATTTACATATTGACCTTCACATTTTCTAAGAAGATTTTGAATGGTGGAATCCGCCATTGTTTTTACGTACAGAAGTGTTTCCGTGGAGTTCAATTTCATAAAATTTGCATAAAGCGCGGGAAACCTTATCACATCAATGAAAAGAACATTTCAGGAAATATGCGTAAGTGACGAATGTCATATGTTAACAAATGATCCTCATAGAAACGAAGATGGCAGAATTACAATGGAAAACATTCTGGAAAATGTGAAGGTCAGGATTATTACAGTGTGATCACTTAAAAGGTAGGTCAGTAGTGGTTTTTCTTTTTGCGATTTATGAATGGAATGTGAACCAGATGCTCCGCAGGGCGTAGCTTTATACGACCGCAGAGGTTGAACCCTGAACGGTTGGGGCAAGTATGGACACAACATTCAAGCTGGATTCAGCTCTAAATTTGGATTGTGATTAAATAGTTGACACAGCATAGGTTTCTGACACAGAATGAATGTGTTCTAATGAACTTAAAATTTTTGTTTTCTCTTAGAGCAATTCACTATGCTGTTGAATATTAATCCTCTCAAAAAAATGTTTGAAGAAATTTTCTTTTTTATTTATGAAATTTCAAATGAGAAAAATTGAACCCAATTGTTTTAATCACATCCCCCTTTCCCTTATTCCAAAACTAATCTCAATTAAAATTTCCAATGGAGTTTGCAACAATAACTACTCATTTAAATACATCATAAAATATTAAGATGTAAAAAAACTGCTTGTTATCACTGAATGGTAAAGATTATTTTAATTTATCAGTTGGTAGTAAAAAGTGAATATACATTGTATATTGTATATAACAAAGATTTAAGTTGATTCTGGACAAAGAAAGATAACTCCAATTAAAAAAAATCTTGCTATTGCACAATATTTTGCAATAAGATATTTCTTGCTTACTATTCTGGACAAAGAAAGATAACTCTTATTAAAAAAAAATTTGCTATTTCACAATATTGTGCAATTAGATATTTTTTGCCATTGCGCAATACTGTGCAATTGAAAAGACTTGCTATTGCACAATACTTAATATAATAATTTTAGATCCTGATTTGGACCAACTTGAAAACTGGGCCCATAATAAAAAATCTAAGTACATTTTTTGATTCAGCATATCAAAGAACCCCAAGATTTCAATTTTTGTTAAAATCAGACTAATTTTAATTTTGGACCCTTTGGGCTTTAGTGTAGACCAATTTGAAAACAGGACCAAAAATGAAGAATCTACATACACAGTTAGATTTGGTATATCAAAGAACCCCATTTATTCAATTTTTGATGAAATCAAACAAAGTTTAATTTTGGACCCCGATTTGGACCAACTTGAAAACTGGGCCAATAATCAAGAATCTAAGTACATTTTTAGATTCAGCATATCAAAGAACCTAACTGATTCATTTTTTGTCAAAATCAAACTAAGTTTAATTTTGGACCCTTTGGACCTTAATGTAGACCAATTTGAAAACGGGACCAAAAGTTAAGAATCTACATACACAGTCATGACAGTTAGATTTGGCATATCAAAGAACCCCAATTATTCAATTTTGATGAAATCAAACAAAGTTTAATTTTGGACCTTTTGGGCCCCTTATTCTGTTGGGACCAAAACTCCCAAAATCAATACCAACCTTCCTTTTATGGTCATAAACCTTGTGTTTAAATTTCATAGATTTCTATTTACTTATACTAACGTTATGGTGCGAAAACCAAGAATAATGCTTATTTGGGCCCTTTTTTGGCCCCCAATTCCTAAACTGTTGAAACCAAAACTCCCAAAATCAATCCCAACCGTTCTTTTGTGGTCATAAACCTTGTGTCAAAATTTCATAGATTTCTATTAACTTAAACTAAAGTTATAGTGCGAAAACCAAGAAAATGCTTATTTGGGCCCTTTTTGGCCCCTAATTCCTAAAATGTTGGGAACTGTTGAAACCAAAACTCCCAAAATCAATCCCAACATTTCTTTTGTGGTCATAAACCTTGTGTCAAAATTTCATAGATTTCTATTAACTTAAACTAAAGTTATAGCGCGAAAACCAAGAAAATGCTTATTTTGGCCCTTTTTGGCCCCTAATTCCTAAAATGTTGGGACCAAAACTCCCAAAATCAATACCAACCTTCCTTTTGTGGTCATAAACCTTGTGTTAAAATTTCATAGATTTCCATTCACTTTTACTAAAGTTAGAGTGCGAAAACTAAAAGTATTTGGACGACGACGACGCCAACGTGATAGCATTATACGACGAAAAATTTTTCAAATTTTGCGGTCGTATAAAAACTATATCTCGAATGAACGCGATTGATAGTTTAGATTATTTTTACCTATAACCGCTACGAATTTCAGCTGACAGTGACTATAATACATGTAAAATAAGCAAAAGTTCCGAAGTCAATAGACCATTACTGAGGGGGCAGGGCCATATAATCTCCATGGAAAGGAGATGTGCCAATGCTTATACAACCCATCATACATTTTAAAATCAATAACCAACATTTTTGTCACAAAAATCTGGTTAAAAATGTACTTGTAAACTTGGACTTAATTGTGGGTAGAGTTACTTCCCCTGTTTTTTATTCATTTTAAAATAATACTCCTATTTATTTTTGAATTTCAAAAAGTAATTTAAAATTCAATTATTGAAAACAAGAGATATTTTCAAGTATCAAATTGACAAAATTGATATTAAAAGCTTTTTCAAAAATCCTATATTGCAAAAGATGTTAAATATCTTCAGTCTTCCAAAATTTATCATTAACAAATGATAAAGAATAAAATTTCTAATGTATCCATAATTATCGATTATTTTATATTTATTTATTACTTAAGCCATCACAACCTAATCAGTGGTAAAAGATGGTATTAGATTAAAACAAAAAATGAAAGCAGTCAAAAGGCTATCTAGGTTATTCGAATGTAATACTTGCAGCAGTGACAGATCCAGAAATTTTCATCAGTACAGGCCCGCTGACTGACTAAGACAGGGCCTGCTCAGTTCAAGCTACAGTGATTCCCTATCTTATCAACCAATTTTTTTCTCCAGAAAGTAGGAGCGGAAGGTTTTTCATTACTATGACAGCCATCTTGCATGCAAAACCCCCATGGGCATTTTGAAAAGTTGGCAGGTATGATTAAGTCTGTCAAAATGATTTAACTTTCTCAACAATACTGTGTAATAAGATAAAGGTAAAACAGACATATTATAAACTAGAGGCTCTAAAGAGCCTGTGTCGCTCACCTTGGTCTATGTGAATATTAAACAATGGACACAGATGGATTCATGACAAAATTGTGTTTTGGTGATGGTGATGTGTTTGTAGATGTTACTTTACTAAACATTCTTGCTGCTTACAATTATCTCTATCTATAACAGTACTTTCTGTGGAAAATGTTATTGAAAATCTTAATTTTAAGAAAATTGTTAAAAATTGACTATGAAGGGCAATAACTCCTTAGGGGGTCAATTGACTATTTTGGTCATACTGACTTATTTTTAGTTCTTACTTTGCTGTACATTATTGCTGTTTACAGTTTATCTCTATCTATAATAATATTCAAGATAATAACAAAAAAACAGCAAAATTTCCTCAAAATTACCAATTCAGGGGCAGCAACCTAACAACCGATTATCCGATTCATCTGAAAATTCCAGGGCAGATAGATCTTGACCTGATCAACAATTTTACTTCCTGTCAGATTTGCTCTTAATGCTTTGGTTTTTGAGTTATAAGCCAAAAACTGCATTTTACCCCCATGTTCTATTTTTAGCCATGGCGGCCATCTTGGTTTGTTGGCCGAGTTACCGGACACATTTTTTTAACTAGATACCCCAATGATGATTATGGCCAAGTTTGGTTAAATTTGGCCCAGTAGTTTCAGAGGAGAAGATTTTTCTAAAAGATTACTAAGATTTACGAAAAATGGTTAAAAATTGACTATAAAGGGCAATAACTCCTAAAGTGGTCAACTGACCATTTTGGTCATGTTGACTTATTTGTAGATCTTACTTTGCTGAACATTATTGCTGTTTACAGTTATCTCTATCTATAATAATATTCAAGATAATAACCAAAAAGAGCAAAATTTCCTTAAAATTACCATTTCAGGGCAGTAACCCAACATCGGAATGTCGGATTCATCTGAAAATTTCAGGGCAGATAGATCTTGACCTGTTGAACAATAGTACCCCCATGTCAGATTTGCTCTAAATGCTTTGGTTTTTGAGTTATAAGCCAAAAACTGCATTTTACCCCTATGTTCTATTTTTAGCCATGGCGGCCATCTTGGTTGGTTGGGCAGCGCACCGGACACATTTTTTAAACTAGATACCCCAATGATGATTATGGCCAAGTTTAGTTAAATTTGGCCCAGTAGTTTCAGAGGAGAAGATTTTTCTACAAGATTACTAAGATTTACGAAAAATGGTTAAAAATTGACTATACAGGGCAATAACTCCTAAAGTGGTCAACTGACAATTTTGGTCATGTTGACTTATTTGTAGATCTTACTTTGCTGAACATTATTGCTGTTTACAGTTTATCTCTATCTATAATAAAATTCAAGATAATAACCAAAAACAGCAAAATTTCCTTAAAATTACCATTTCAGGGGCAGCAACCCAACAACGAAATGTCCGATTCATCTGAAAATTTCAGGGCAGATAGATCTTGACCTGTTGAACAATAGTACCCCCATGTCAGATTTGCTCTAAATGCTTTGGTTTTTGAGTTATAAGCCAAAAACTGCATTTTACCCCTATGTTCTATTTTTAGCCATGGCGGCCATCTTGGTTGGTTGGCCGGGTCACCGGACACATTTTTAAAACTAGATACCCCAATGATGATTGTGGCCAAGTTTGGTTAAATTTGGCCCAGTAGTTTCAGAGGAGAAGATTTTTGTATAAGTTAACGCAGGACGACGACGGACGACGACGGACGCCAAGTGATGAGAAAAGCTCACTTGGCCCTTTGGGCCAGGTGAGCTAAAAATAAAGTATAATTAGTTGGTAAACAATACTTGATAGAGGAAAAGAAACTTTTATGAATGGAACATCTAATTTTGACATTAATTCTTCAATTAGCTTTCTTTAACAGGTCGGGACCACTACCTTATATGGAAATGAATAAATTACCATACTTATGTTCTCGCACATGTAATTGTTTATTTACATGTGACGCAATTTATTTTTACCTAGGTTTTTGACCAATCCGCTAAATGAGTAACAATGCATGATGGACTACTACGTGTTTACAGTCAACCGAGAACATGTGTTATTTACTGAACTACAATACATTTTTTTGTGCAATGCAGGATTCACAATTTCGCTTAGTTTTTCATTTTGTGTATCCACATTTATAGTTCGTGATACAAAGTATTCCTTCCATGCTCAGATTAACGAAGAGTTGTTTCTATGCAAAGAAAAAAGGATTTGAATTCGCCGATATATAGCCATTAATATGTTTGATGATGGCACAGAGATTTCATGTATTCGTCCACCAGACAGCAACGAAACAACAGCGAAAAACACAATTACCCATGAGACAAACTTACTAGTGTAAAGTAAGCCGTCGATAACAGCCGGTGCTAATATTCATGAGTACATCAATTTTCGTATAGATAATTAAAGGCAAATGTGTGATCTTTGAATTTTGTGTTCGTAAAAAGGCGAAGAAATATTTACATACATGGCAGTGTTAACAAAATCTATCAGCATTTATTTTTGTCACATTTCAGTATATGAGCAACTGTTCCCTTTGTTTTGAAGGTAGTGAATTCAGCAACTGTAGTTTCATTTTGTTTTCATTTTTTAATGGGCTTGGACATTTGCCAAACTGAATAAAATCATTACAGTTGATTTCCTAATGCTTGCCAAGTAAAACTTTGGTTGGCTTGCTTGCTTTGTGTGTATAGTTGTTTATACAAGTTTTGAAAATAAGATTGACATCTTTAAACAATATATATAGGCATAGTTTAACTTGCATATTTTATATTTGAATTTAATTGGTTGTTATCCTAATATGATTGTACAATATACAAACAAAGCAAGCAAGCTTACCAAAGTTTTGCTTTTCGGCATTGAACCTATGACTGCTTACTTTACTAGGTTATATCTTTTTTTTTTGAAAGATGTCTCATTTGGCACTCATACCTCATCTTCTTATTTCTATATACAAAGCACATTTTAGAATAAAAAAATAATAGGTTATATGGCACCCACTGTGATCCAGAGGCTTTAAATATTGGAGATATTTCACATACGTCAACATGACAGCAGCCGAACGATAAAAAACCTCTGAGGTATATTTTGTGATAAAATTAGCAACAAACGGACTTTATCGATGGATGAAGCTATACAAAATGTATTGAGCTATATACCGTACCCGCTCAGTTGCGGATCCAAAAGGGGGTTCCGGGGGTTGGACCCCCATTTTTTTTAACGATCAATGCATCTGAATGGGGACATGTAGTTGGAACCCCCTTATTGTCCTGGGTTAGGACCCCCTTTTTAAAATGGCTGGATCCGCCCTGCCACTTTCATAACACATTTTTAGCATACTGAATATTATGATGTTCTTACTTTCAGTTCAGGTCCTGATAAAAATTTTACACATCCAGTAATGAAAGAAGTGTTTCTGATCAACGAAAGTTTTCATGTTTTTCTAGGCAGAAATGATTTTGGAAGGACATTATACATGTACAGGTTTAAAAGAGCTCAAAAAAAATTCATAGTGAACAGTGGCCATTTCATCTGAAATTTCACTGTTCAAGGTTGTAAAATTATTGCACAGGTACAATGCTTAACAATGGAAAAAAAACCTGTTCAACAACTTTAACAAGGCGAAAAAGAGTGTCGAATAGTGAAGCCCGTAAACAATACTTTTTTAATCTGAGCATGCAAATTGAAAATTATGTGATATATTTTACAATAATCACATTCGCAAAACCAAAACATATATTTTGAGAATCCCAGACACTCTATTGTTGACAGTTCTTCCACTAATTCCACGTGTTTTCCGGTTGTAGTAAACTTGTAGTAGCCCACAATGCATTGTAGCTCATTGAGGCGATTGGTCAGTTTTTCAAGGTCGTATTGGCCTTGTGTTTGGGAAATTACTATGCAAATATGTTCCGACGTAAAGAAATCTAGAGTTCTCGACCTGTTTAATAAATGTAAGTGTATTCAAATTTGACACTTGTTCCTCTTGTGGTTATTCTGTTGCATAAATAGTCCATGGAACTGTATCATCATAGATTGTTTCAATTTGTGAATCCTGAACTTTTATTTTTAAACTATGATACCTACTGTACTTGTTAACTTAAAGAAAGACTCATGGTTGTTACATAACAAGGAATTTACTTCTATCCACCCTCTTTGATTGTTTTTGTTTTCATCTGACACAAGCATGATGGTGAAAAGTTTATGCTTTTAGTTGTACATATCAATATATGAATGTATTGTGTTGTTGTTTGAATGATTTTTTTGTTATGTTGATAAAGCTCAAATGTCCTTTTTTTCAAAGAACAAATGTTCTAAAAATCAAGCACATATAAAATGTTTTAAAAATTCAAACCCAAATGTGTAATAAAAGAATACGCGAATTTCCTATCAAAAAGCGCCAATGTTTCGTGCCAGACCAGACTCAATAATTAGAATAACAATTTTTTCTTTTGTCAATTGATGAACATGCAACTAGTTGAAACGTGTACTTTTCTTAATAGGAACAAAAAACATAAATCTTTTTTCACCTCTTTTTACTTCAACACTTTTCCTTAAAAATGGCAAAATAACTTAAAACGTGGTTAGATATGTAGATTTCCAAGATATAAAGACTTCAGGAATGTAAATTTTCCAAAAAAATATAAAAGTATAATGCATTCAGCCTGGAAATATATGCATGTGTAAGCATTTTTTTTTGGTGTAATGATTGTTACCTTCAGTTATATGGATTGTCGTTTTTGCGTATGTAGTACGACAATCTGCTAACTTATTGTTTATTTTGTGGTGGTGCTGACATAAACTTATAAGGTAACAAGATAACTATGTTTACTTGGTTAATCTGTCTGTTCGCAATAGTTTTGTGTAATTGTACCAAGGAAGTGAGGAAGTTACCAATTAAATGTTCCTCGCAATCGATAGTGCATGATGCCAGGTTGAACTGTAATTTAGCCATTTAGGTTCTATTCTCGATCTTAATTTGTAAAAGGAATCAAATTCATGAAGGAAGGACTTAAGACTGATTTAACTATTAAGCACCTTGTCAGTATGGTATTAAAAGATAATCAGATCCAGCGGCAATGGTTATCGCTCTATTTACCAACAAAAGAGAAATGGAATATAGCATGCAACACTTACTTTTGATTTGTAGTTTCATTCTTCTTTAGTTTGTTTTTTAATTCTTCAGAAATTTCCTTCATTTCCTAAAAAATGTATATACTGTGTGGCTCAGATTGGACAGGCACATTTATATATTTCATTTGTTCCATTTTCATGCAGAGTTTTCAAGCTTTAGTTGTAACGGTACCTCGGAATAATCTTCATGGTTAAATGAAATTTGTATTTCCCAGAAAGACCTCCATTTTCCTCAAATAAGAATAAAACATTTTTTTTCTTCAATTATGCTGATAGCTTACAATGGCTTAATGCATCCAATTTGTTTACAAGTTGAACTCATTCAAACTTTAAATTGAATCTGACAGAAATAAAGAAGATAACAAAACAACATTCTGACAAATCAAAAACATTTGGGTTTTGTTGATATGGATGCATTACATACTGACTTTATACAATACCTTTTCCCTCCTGTGCTGTTCTGCTAGTTGCTGTTTTTTACTGATCGTCTTTGGCTTTTCTGACTTCATTTTAAGCCTTTTTCTGGCTCTCTATAAAAGCAAAATTTTAAATTGAACATATATTTTTATTTTTATTGGATATATGCAAAACTATCAATGCTTAAAAAGGTTTGGATATATGCAAAATTATCAATGCTTAAAAAGGTAAGAAATTACCTTTAATATGTAATGAGATCCTATCAAACACTAGCAAAAGGAACCCCAGGTTGGCTTGACCTACTTCTTTATTTGTATAACAACAGTTGTTGACTTCAAGTTTAAATTCAAAGACAACTTTAGTGAATATAATCTATCACACTATGATCTTTCCCTAACTCACTTATAAGGGCTAAGGCAAGATTTGATTTTTTTAAGGTCCAAATTCTCTACATATATAAATTCCCTATCAAAAGTAGGTAGTTCTCCCCAGTCACTCCAGTTTTTCTCCACTGAGTGCCTATTTAATAGCACAATAAAGCTGAAAGTGGCATTTAACATGAAGCCATCAACTACTATTAACTTACCCTTGTTCTTTGGTTTGGTTTTTTCTTTGGATCTCTATCCTTTAACCAGTCGTCATAGGAATGGAATTTTCTCAGCTGTTTAAAGATAATGTGGATGACAAATTAACAACCAATCAATAATGAGAGGTATTACTGTGGATTCATAGACCTTTTTGTGGATACCTATTTTTCTGGATTTTGGAATAAGTTGTAATGTTTTGATTTCACCCAAGTCTGCATATGAACATATAGAGAATTTATATTGGAAGAACATTAAGATTAATTTTGTGCTTTCCTATACCCATGAATCCAGGAAAATTGGTATCCCACAGATAATGATGAATCCACCGTAACTCAAATCCCCACTTTCTGACGTCTTTTTATAAATTATAAATACAAATTATAATAACATGAAAACAACCCTAAAAAAATAATTCTGACTATTATAAACTTAAATGGCTGACAAATTATATCTTTTTAACTGACTTTGTCAAGTTTTAACTTGATTACGTTATTTTTGTGATATAAAAATAATTTCAATTTCAATTTATATTTCTAAACACAGTAATTTTTTGTGTGTGACAAGATAAATGATCTGATATATATGGTAATGAAACATAGATATATATGTTTCCAAATATTTGATTGCAAATGTTTAAATATGATGATAGGACACAAACAAGTTACTAGAGAGAACTGGGTTTTCCAGTAACTTTCACTAGGGGCTATATATATATATATGATGACGAGGTGGTTTGCAACATGTGATATTTTTGTCTTTGAAAGTTTTTAAGTAAGCTATGAGTGATATGGAAGTACAACATAAATATTTCACCCATGCACAAAGTATTTAGAAAATAAAAGTCCACAAAGTTTAAAGGCAAGAACTGCAAAGCTTAAATAAGAGGGGAGGGAAACTATTGGTTCTAACTGATCAATATTCAAACTTGTCACTCTAACATTGAATAATGTGAGAAGGCAGCTACTCTTAAACTTTTTTATGAAAGAATTTTCCTTCATCCGGATGAGACATATATAATAGATATTTTCCCACTGGATTTGATATAAACCTCTAAAACAAAGCTGTCAATTTTGACCAACCTTGACAGTAATTATATATTTAATTTCTCTCTTTTGAAAAATTACCATTTTTACTCTGATATGAAAAGGAGGGGGGGAAACACTTTTAAATGGCAACAGTCGATTATTTATTCTAGTTTGGAAATTCAGACACACTCATTGGCAATCATACTACATCTTCTTATTTTTAAATTTGGGCAGAAATACATAAACCAGGTGAGCTATAAAGGTCCCTAAAAGTCTCATGGAATTTCAAACAGTAGAAAAAGCACACACAAACTACACACAGGTTACCAAAAATAATTGATGGTAATGAATCTCAAATAATATAAACTAGCACAGATTTCTATAAATATTTATACTACATTCTATATTCTACATATATCCTCACTATATACAACACTCTTCCCTACCTTATATACAGTTGATCTTCCTGGCAAGCAATAATATATATATTACCTATTTATCTTATAGCTGACAAAACAATAACAATATAACAGGTGCTGTTTGCAAAGAAGAAAATTTTTAACCATTTAGAACACCTGACATGTCCCCTTGTTTAACCGGTTTCTTTCCCCAAAGAAATGCTATTGTTACATCTGTAATTACCTGACTCGTCTCCCAATTTTTTTTTAATGGTTTGTTTCCTGTGGAAATGCTACCCCTTCTGGGATAAAAAGTAAAACACAAAAATACCTAACTTGAGGAAATTTCAAAATGGAAAGTCCCTAATCAAATGGTAAAATCAAAAGCTCATCAAACGAATAGATAACTGACACAAATACTGCTTAATAAGCAATATCTAATATTTAATGACACCATATCATCTTAATATTCATAATAACTCTTTTAAGAACATCAAATCAATGCATCTATCAGCTGGTGCATATTAAAAAAAAATGTCATACATGTATGGATTGTCATCATCTTTTTGTCTCTTTAATATAAAAGAACAAAATAAAATACATAAAGGTCATTACATACAGGAAGTAAACAATTTTCATAATGACTTTCAGGAATGAAGGTTACAAATGTGTCTTTATAGGAAGCACAATTAAAAAATGTTTATCTATTCATTTCTAAACTTCTGTCAATCTTCAAAATACATATATCCTTTCCAAGGTGGTATTTTCAAAGCACACCGACTTCCTCTACCTATGGTAGCAATACACAGCTAGAAGTTTAGTTTAGCATTATGGCCATGGTGAATTTTTAAAATATGAAAGTTATTGAAAAAAAAAAATGATTTTTAGATAATTGAAGAATAAAATAGCCTTCTTAGTGGGTTTATATAATCATTTAGATTGTTTTAGCATGTTTTATATGCCATTTATCTGTTTGACAGTCCGTATTTTCCTATCCGTACTGAAAATAGGTCCATAAATTATTGTAGTGTTTATCAACAAAGATTTTGCGCTTGATCTTTTCATTTCAATTTTATGGAAAAACGAGCAGAAATGCATATGATTGAAATTTTCCTTTGGACCAAATATAGAGTCTTTTGTGACATGTTCACCCCCGTTTTTTGCAATATTTTGTATCAAAGAAATGCAGATTGTTGCCATGGTTACACCCAAAAGGGATTATATTTCACCATTATGACCATTAGAAATCAAATCTATGGAAGATTCCCTTTCTATAAATATATACATGCATAACACAAATATTAAGCCTAATTTGTTAGAAAGAAGGGGAAAGAGGGTGTTTAAAAATTATGAGTGTCAATTTTAAGTTTTTTTTCCTAACTGTGTATTGCTACCTATAATAGCTGGTCGCCACGAAATAGCCTAAATGCAGTGCTTAAAAGTGGCGTTAAAAAATCATAAATCAAATCAAAATACATAATACAACTCCTTTTTACAATTCTAAAATTTAGTAAAATTGACACTTTTTAATTCCATAACATATAAAAGTTGGATGACACAGAAAAAGAAATATACTTTGGCCTTGTAAAAGGTTAAATCCAAATTAACTAAAAAAATTATCATCCAATTTATATTATCAAAGAGTGACTTTTGGAGGAACATGTTTCTTTTTCTGGGAAAACACATTACAGTTTATTGTGTCAGGTGAAATAAAACATAGCAAACAAAACATTTCTCCTAAAACTTCCTATAAAACATAATTTTCATGGAAGTTTCTTGACTCCAACATTATAACGTGTGTCAAAATTCAGACAAGTGACTTGTAATCATTGTAACTCTTTTTATATTAACAAGAATGTGTCCATAGTACACGGATGCCCCACTCGCACTATCATTTTCTATGTTCAGTGGACCGTGAAACTGGGGTCAAAATTATAATTTGGAATTATAATTAGAAAGATCATATCATAGGGAACATGTGTACTAGGTTTCAAGTTGATTGGACTTCAACTTCTTCAAAAACTACCTTGACCAAAAACTTTAACCTGAAGCGAACGGACGCACAGACGGACGCACGGACGAACGGAGGCACAGACTAGAAAACATAATGCCCCTCTACTATCGTAGGTGGGGCATAAAAAGCTAAGCCAATAGAATTTAGTCCATAAATTGAATTAATACATATACATTGTACTTACATCTTCTTCTGTGATGAAATCTTCTTCATCATCATCTCTGTATTTCTAAAATTAAATATGGAAGATAAAATATGTATAGATTGAATATGATACATGAATATCTAGGGACCATCTCATAATGTTTAAGGAACTCAAATGCTATCAACATAGCAAATGACAGGTCTGACCCATTGTTGGTCTTTGGCTGTTTTCTGCTCTTTGGCTAGGTTGTTGTCTCTTTGACACATTCCCCATTTCCACTCTGAATTTTATTATTCATTAATGAATTTTTATCAGGTTTTTGTTCCTTGACCTTTATTTCTGTGTTGAGGACTGTTGTTTGTCTTTTTTTCTATGAAAAGAGAGATAGTTTGCAATGGTGTTTCCTGTCTTTACTTTACTAATGTATTTTAAATATTTTCTATTAATACAGGTCCATGTTTTAGAGAGAAAATCATTACGCTTCATCGAAATTTATCATACTAAACCGAACATCTTTAAATCATTACATATTTAGAGATAGTAATATATATTTTACTTTGTAAATAAAATCAAAGAAGCTGTCCTCCTCTTCCTCCTCCCGAGTAAACCTCTGAGATTTGGGTTTTTTCCTCGACTGAAATCCTAAAAAATTAATAAATCATAATTCCAAGTATTTTCTAAAAATGAATATGTGGATTGTATTTAAACTGGAATTATATATTTTTTTGAAAAAATCGAAAGGTTACCATTTTTCTGTTTGCTTATCATTATGATTATATCATCAAATAATTACATTAGATGTATGTTTCATTATAATACTTTATTCTGATTGGATAACTGCACATCACGTGTTATTCCGTAAGCAATTGCATTGCTCAATACAACTTTTCCTTCATGATAACACGTGGTCCAACAATAAAGTGCACAGGTGAATTAAATAAAAAAAATATATAAAATTCGTGTTTTCATGATCATAGCTAAAAAATGTAATTATAAGTATTGAATACTTCTTTTTGTAATTTTATAGGGTTGTAAAAGCGTTGACCGTGCGCACATTTTTAGAATGAAGCGCTTCCGCGCTTCATACAAAATGTACTTCGGTCAACGCTTTTACACCCCAATAAATTTACAAAAAGAAGCATTCAATTCTTAAATATAATAAAAAAAACAAAAATATGGGGTATCCATTCATGACACAAAGTAAGTACATGCACAGCATAAAAACACATAAAAGCAAATTTTAAGGAACATCTTTTTTATTGCTGATCTTCGTCTCAAATTCAGATTGTGACCTTAAAAATATTATATCTACTCACTTGACAAAATAATATTATCTATACATAATCATTGTAATATATGAAAACATTAAAAATTTAAACTTACATTAGTGTCTTAAACAAAAGACAGATTTGAGTATCATTAGACATTTATAATGGTAACATATTGGACTGTATTATTATAAGCAGTCATCAGCTGTTTATCTGTTATTGATGTTTGAATTTCAATAAACAATATAATGTACGTATATAAAAATACAGTAATTCAAATTGGAGCAAACAATCTCTATCGTCATAGGATAAGGAAAATGTCTGAAATATTTGCCACTGAACATTAAGCAAACAACTATGTGAATAAATCTAATTTTGTATAGAAAATGAGACATAAATATATTCTTATTTTATGAATCCTTGCAAAATGGTTATGCTATACACATTTATTTGTTCAGAAAACATTATAAATGTTAGTCTCTATCTTCAGAGTTTAAAAAAGATCTGATCACTCAGAATATGCCTGAAACATTTGCCACTGAACACTAAGAAACACATGAATCAATCTATCTGTAAGAGGTCAGATTAAAAAAAAATATACTTTATAGTATTACCTGATGTCTTTTATCATTGGCTATATTTGTATTCCAAACTTAAATACAGAGATTCTAACAAGGTTTTTGAGATATTCGAGTCTCCGATTTATCAGTATGGTCCGAGACCACAATTATATTGTAGTGCATTTCTTTTAGAACATAAATGAAAATAAAAAAAAATCCCACCTGCGCTTTCTCAAAGAAACTTCTAGTGTGTTGTACTACTTTTGGGACAAATTATATCAAAATTATAGAAAACTTCATCGGCTCTAACTCAAAATATGGACAATTTTATGTTTAGGGCGTCTTGAAATCTTTTGACAGCTTCCTAAGTGCTAGTTTTTAACCTTTTTTAGCTGGACCAAATCACTACTTTCCTTTAAAATTCTGGACCCAAATTTTTTTACAGCGTAATTTCACCCCCCTTCTTTTTATTTTTCTTTTCATTAGGCCACACCAATTTAATTTCTTGTTCTACGGATTTTTGGACTCCAAAATTTGGGGCGAGCGAGCGATTTGAAAATTTTAATAAAAAAATATTTAATTTGCAAATTTTTGAGGCAAAGCTTGAAAAGTAAAGGCGAGCGATTATAATTTTTTTTGTAAACATAAAATAGTAGGTTTTGACAATATTAAAGCTTGATTTCTCACTTGTACTTTGACATTTCTTTAATTTCTGAAGTATTTTTTACCTGTTCACCAAGAAATAATTAAATCTGGTCTATGTATGTGTGACTGACAATGAGACAATTCTCCATCCAAGTCATAATCAGTTTGGGGACAACCCCTTAATGATATAAATATCCCTTTTACATGTTTTATGAGGGATCAATATAAGTTATAATATATTTGTTTGTACAAAAGGGCTCATATTTTCTCAAAGAACTATATATCTATCTGGTATTAAATGGTCAAAACATGTCCAAGAATTTTGTAATATTCCTGGACTTGAACCATGTTAACACATTACTTTAACAGTTTAATATTATTCAAAATAAGTGGACCCCTCTTTTAGAAAAAAAGTTGTTTAAAATATGATGTAACTCTCCTCTTTTTGAGTACAAAATTCTAAGTTTTCAAAGATTTTGTATAGAAGAACTATACAAATCCTTGGTATTTCTATTTTCTTTTCTACATCAGTAAAATGACCCCTTGTCTGAGGGAGGGTTGTTCTCAACCTGATAATAACAAACACAGGTCAAATACGGCCTTTTACACAGGGCTTTGATACAGACCAAACAGCAGGCTATAAAGGACCCCAAAATTATTAGCGTACACAATTCGAACAGGAAAACCAACGATCTAATTTATATATCATGTATATCCAAACGGGAAAATACCAATGAACAACATCAACAAACGATAACTGCTGAACGACAGGCCCCTCAATCAATCAGGACATGTGCATAAACATGCAGCGGCTATGGATAGTTTTGTTTCGCCAGCATACAATATAATTGCAGTTGAAGGCAAATCCTTCAGAAGTTCTTTGTACTTTATTCTAACAACGAACATTTTTTGATAGGGAATATAAGTAAGGGGGAAAGTAACCAATTTTTTGTTCTTTACAGGTATTCCCGCTGATATAAATTTATATCAGAGCACTCCCGCTTTAGATAAATAGGTTTCATGCTGAAACAAATATTCTCACAGATATTTACAAAGTGTGGTGGGGTGCTTTTATGTTTAAAATAATTATATACAGGTTAGACTGTGATTTTAAAAACAAATGTTGATATCTTTTTATAATATTTACAAAAAGACGGTGCGGGAAATGGACATGATTACATATCTGGATGCGGGAAGCGGGAATATAAAAAAAATAAAAAAATTCTGTTTTGAAAAAAATAGGTGTGGGCCGGTCCGTCGAACAAGGAATCAAATTGGTGTGGCCTTACCATGTTATTTCTTAATATCATGTCACAGATGTCACAATAAATTCTATACTTCCTTTAATGCATTACTCTTTGATGTAAAAGATGAAAGAAGAAATGACTAACTAAGGAGCATGATGTTGGTCATGCTGTACTTTAACTCATTACATGATGTAAAAGATCTCAATATATATATAATTACTATAAACCAAGTAATTTTTGCAAAAGTTGAATTTATTGGACTTTTGCAAGTACCAAAATAAATTAACAGTAAAAAACTGAATTCCAAGAAAAATTCAAATAAAATTGGCAAAATCAAAATCTGAAACACTTCAAACACAGTGGCAGATCCAGGGGGGGTTCCGGGGGTTGGAACCCACCCTTTGTTTTGGCCGATCAATGCATTTGAATGGGGGCATATAGTTGGAACCCCCCCTTTACTCTTGGTTGGGAACCCCCCCCTTTTTAAGATGGCTGGATCCGCCACTGAAACAAATGGAAAACAACTGTATACATATTCCTGTATAGGCATTTCCTTATGCAGAAAATGGTGGATTAAATCTGGTACAAAAGTCACATAAATATGTAGGTAGAAAAAATTCAAAAGTTTAGAAAATAACAAAAATATATTTCGATGATGTCTACTAGAAAGGGCAAACAGCTTCACAGTTCAGCTAGCAAGCAAGCTAACCGAGCATATAACCTTTGCCTACACACTCAATGGAATTGGCTGTAATTTGTTAGAGTATCTGCAATGTTAAGTTGGTTTACAGCATTGTCAATTGAGAAATTAATACAGGGTAATCATCTTTATAACTTAAAACAAAAAAGATAAACTACTTACTTCTTTGAAAAACAAAGTCTCCAAATACATCGACAAACAGCTTTCTGAAGAACCAAGACTGAAAAAATTAGAGAAGAAATGATATGGTGTTTCAGTTGTTGACATCAAATAATAATAACATGCCCATTAAAAATGAAAACTAATTCAAAGGAAATGAATTTGGATTGGCAATACAATGATTTGCTTTATCTACCAGGACCCTTATCTTATCCATGTCAGTGTTCAGGAAATCTATTTAATAATGTTTTATCATCAACAATTTTGATTATTTTATAATGATTGAAGATTTCTATCTCAACCCTGTCAACACTCTCAATTTCTATTTTATTTGTTTTTTAACACCCCAACATCATTGTCAATTATGCTGAAACAAGAATGTGTGCTTAGTATACCGATGCCCCACCAGCACTATCAATTTTTATGTTCAGATTAGAGCATTTAAATTTAAAAGATCATATGATAGGGAACAAAAACTACCTTGACCAAAAACTTTCCTCCTTAAACTGAACAGACATACAGATGAATGAATTAATGCACAGACCAAAAAACATAGCCATTTAGCGGGACTTAAAAAGTTTATTTGCATACTGGTAAATCAAGGGACTTTATCAATATTTAAGAATACTATTCTGGAAGAACAGAAAGCTTGGACAAGCCACTTAACGCTAAATACAAAAGTTTAATAACTGTGAAACCATTTAAAGATTTCAACTTAAAAAAATATACAAGATTTATATATATAGTGAAGCTTATAAAAACTAATCCTGAATAACATACTGCATAGCTTTCTTCGTCATCTTCTTCAAGATCTTCATCAGTAAAATCTTCTTCTTCGTCGTCAGTTTCATAGCAGTACTGACATCCACAACTTTGACAGCACCCCCCTACTATCCTGTTCACTAGAAAACAAAATATAAATGGTATAAGTATTGATAGGGGTCTCATTGGGGGGTTGGATCCCTTATCCAGCTTATTGTTTTGTCAGAATCCGTATCCTGCTTCTAGTTGCCATAATAGAGCATGTAATTTCCTATGTCCGCGTAACTTCGTTTCCTGTTTTTGCGTTAAATTATTTTAATTTCACATGCCACGCTTAAAAAAAGCCACTCCCACATCAGGCTTACACCCTAATGAAACCCACTTAATAAGCACAAGATTACAAAAGTAGCTTTCAATTTGTATAAGTATGCACAGACCTGCATATTTTCTTGTTAGCTGAAAATAAGCTTGACTAAGTCTCTGGAATGTTTCAGTTGCACCAGGATCATCTGGATTCTAGAAAATAAAAAAAAGCTCAAACTGTCGTACAAGATGGTGTCCACAAGCACTGGTAGACCTATTTGGCAAATGACCGCGATTTTTGGCAAATCTCCGCGGAACGGATAATAAATAGAGGTTCATCGTAAATTTTCTGTTTTACAGAATATTTTGCGGTTCTCCGGAGATTTTCCGTGTCTCAGGGAATTATCCGCATGTCTCAGGGAATTATCCGTTTGTCCGATTAAACTGGTGTGTATTGAGTCAGTGATAGAACCAGTGATGCGTGAGCGACGGTTATTAATAGATCGTTGTATAATCCGTTATCTGTGAGCAACGATTATTAATAGATCGTTGTGATTATATACAATGTTTACAGTCAGATAAAAATAACCGTCTTATTACCCTTTTCAGTCGAGAAATAAAAAGCGGTGGTTTTGATATTAAAGTTACTTGCAATTTAAATATCGAATTTAGTTCAATAAAGAATAATCTATTTAAATGTGACCAATGAACAGGAAAAGTGCAGGTGGTAACTTTGCAATACTACAACTATGTTCACCTTACAAAATTCTTCTTTATTGTCATGTTAAGATAAATCAGTTCCTGTAAAAACAGTAAAAACAGAGTCTTAATTACTGCAGATGCCGTAATCCGACATAATGTCATACTGATTTGACACTTGTCTAGTGTGAGTAACACCTGCTGTGATATTTTTGCAATACAACATGGACAAGCGGAAGGTCGTAAATCAATCTGTTGATCCGAATTTAACTTTACCTGTACAGATATTTATTTATGGAGGATATCATAGATACATTTAATAAATTGTATTGTATTCAATGGAGATAATTTAAATACACAAAATAATTTATTAAGACATATTTGCAGGTATACATTGAACATGTTTTCTCCAACCAAGATGGTTTGATATTGAATGCTTTTTTTTTTTTTTTTTTTTTTTTTTTTTTTTATCAAACTTCGATCTGATCAGTCTCGTAGATTATAAACGAGTTATTCGTTTATAGTTACACATTGTTACTCTTCTAACGTCTTTTTCTTTGTGCTATTAAAAAAAAACTCACAATTTTCCACATCAGATCGACATTTATATATATATGAATACTGGAAATCTTTTTTCCGTCCGACACCATGCTCCCCACAAGAGCCCCAAGATATAATCATACCTGTCAATCACTAGCCGCAAGTTGAACATTTTGGTCAGCCTTCCTCGTGCTTTCAATTATGACATCGTTGCGAATTTTTTTTTTTAAATTGACATGTGAAAAGAATAAAGTGATGGGAAGTTTATTTTACGACCTATCAGAACTTCTTGTGATTCTAATAAGATTTTTCTTAGGCCGCATTTCTTTCTAACAAGAATTTTGTAAACGTTGTGTCGCGTGTGTTACTGTTTTCTAAACGATACACGAGTAGAAACATACATCGTTTGATAAATCTTTAATGACCCTGTTTGAATTTTCAATAATTCATGCACATGTTGTTGGTAATCAGACTTTTTTACAAACGTAAAAACAAATACTTCGTTTAATCAGGTTGAAGTTAGAAACAAATGCAGCGTTTGTACTAACAAACGACAAACTGCAGACGCATTTTTAGCGTTTGCATAGTTTGTCAAAGTTTATGTAAACTTTGCAAACGTATGTGTTTGAAAGAAATGATCAAAACATGTGCGAGCTTAGCCGTTTGCATCGTTTGTGTTAGAAAGAAATGCATCTTTAATGAGTCTGAATCCGTAACCGTCAAAATAGCATGCTTTACAAAAAGATCAGCCAATTCAAACGTTTCTTTTCACAAAGATGATTTTAAGTACGTCATACATTACATGTAAATTAAACATTTATTTAAGTAATTTTTTTCGTATCTATCTTTTTCGTATCTATCTTTTTCGTATCTATCAATTTGGTTACAGGGTTTATGCAAGTAAGTTGTACGTGTGGTGCGTTTTCAGATTCATTTCTCAACAACTTCCTGTGAACCGAAATATTTCGGTGGGGGTATCAACGGCGGCAAGCTTACAGTTTAACTTGCTTAAATTTTATTTAAGTCAGTTTATTGAAATAAAATTGAAAATGGAAATGGGGAATGTGTCAAAGAGATAGCAACCCGACCATAGAAAAACAGCAGCAGAAGGGTCACCAACAGGTCTTC